>NC_041823.1:1885000-2185000 GCF_900964775.1 Scleropages formosus
GTCCAACCCACTGCGCCACCGCACCCCCCTGGTCCATAACATTGAGCACAAAATCGATTTTGGGCCCCTTGTGAGCAGACAGAACAGCTGAGAAATCACGTAAAAGTCCAGAGAGTTTTTTTCCAACAATGTTGATTGTTTAGATGGAGTTTCATTCAGGTCACACAGAGGTCATGAGGTCACGTCCCTCTAGACATCTGTTCTCAGATTGCGGAAATAATGAATCGCAAATGTTTTTATTGCTAAATGGGCTTTTTTGAGGGGTGGTCGATGCGGAAGGTTGGGGATGAAGTGTCTCTCTGGGATGTGTTGTTCATACCAGGCTGCTCCAGGGGCCTCGAACATCATTAGGAAATAAACCACGTACACAATACAGAAAATATAGAGCAGTGCGGCAGAGAGGCTCACACAGTTACATGTGTCTAGATACAGTTCCGCGGTGCGGTGGATGTGTCCTCCATGGACAAGGCCTGAGCTATGCAGGTGTCTGCCGGGGGTCTCCAATACACTTCCCTCGACCCTTTCATGTTGGCGGCAGCATGTTCTCCACCCCCCACTCGTCCCCTTTTGGTCTCCGTAAGCCGCTGCAGACCGTTCCCTCGGCAGCCCACGGACGGACCCCCGCATGCCTTTCGCTTACACGACAGCCTGTCAGTCGAACCCTTGCACTGCACCGCCGAGGTGGCGGGTGGGGGGCAAGGTGTGGTGACACACTTCACGGGTGGGGGGGGGAGCTGGGATTACTAATGTGAAACATGATCTGAAACACAGCAGCATCCCCCACGTCGAACCATCCACCCACGCAGGACCCAGCAGGTAATTGAATAGAAATGGGGCGTCCCCGAGGCAACTGCCATTTCTGGTCCTGTCGCTGCCATTCCCACTTCTGCTTTGTTGATCATGCCGACGCCGTCAGCAGCCAACAGATGGCAGGCTTCTTAACGTCGGCGCTGGAGGGAGGGATTCCCGCCGAAACGTACTTGTGCAGGAAATGCAGGAATGTGCACACCTGCCGACCCGTGTTATTAATGAGTGACTTGGAAAATCCACTTAACTGGCAGTACATACATAGCCAGCATTTTTACACATCATTGCAGAGCAGCATGTTTTACTAAATCAGCGCCAGTACTTTTGTCATGGGTTCAGCATTAGAGCCACTGCTGGGATTTGACTGCAAACTCCAGGTTAAAAGACCAGCTTCAACACATCAGGTGCAAAAACACCAGATATACTGGGACGTTACAATACAGCCAAAGAGGTGTATTAATAGATCACGCGTAAACACCTGCTCCTTGGTTTATCAACAGTCAAGTTCATTAATAAGTTATCCAAAATACAGAAAACTGCATTTTCTTCACTTACCTGCGGTCTGAAATTTGTGCAGCGGTGAAGAGCAACCCAGTGGAATAGCAGTGTGTCTCTGCCTAAATTACACTTGCGCAGTGTTTACAGCTCATGTCCGGCGTCTCCGATGACAAAATGCGGAACGTTGCACGTGTACAAGAGATGAACTGATCGATAATCGGGACCGAACGGTTTTTGGAGACTACATTTTTTTACGTCACTCATTTCAAAATAATTTGATTTTCAGTAAAGCTCAAAGTTAATAAAATATTACAATAAAAGACCTTTCTTTTTTTAATAGAAACAGGCCTTTCCAGGTCCAGTTGTGTTTGTTAGATGAGGAGTCAGTGAACTGCATAAAACAAATTCATAAATCATTTGAAGAATAAAGCGTCCTCCCCACGGATACGGCTGCTAGATCTGACAAACTTGGTCCAGCAATCAATGCCAGTGTAAATTCTAAATTGGCTGAACTAACCCTACATGAATTCCAGCAAGACATTTAGTCTGGATTGATCCCAATTGCACCAGGCTTTACATCTCAGCCATCCCACATCTTTTAGCACCAATAACAGTCAGATCGAGGATGCTGCAAATCTACGCGCATTTTTACTAATTGCAGCCATTGGGTGCTGAGAATTTTAACTCAAAAAATTTTTGCCGAGACCCACCGTCACGTTCACATAGTCTAAGCTAAGAACGCTTTTTGGAGCGTAACTAAGCGCGCAGGTTGATCCATCTATATGTCGGTTGCAAACCAACTGAGCTCTGACCTGTACGCCCAACACCTTCTGGAGCGCCTGTTCTGCTCCATTGGGGAAAAAAAAATTGTTAATTTTAACGACGGGCCTCGGCGCGAGCACAATGACACACATTCATCAGAAGGCAGAGAAGAGTGTTGTCTAATTGCGCGCGAGCGTGGGGACGAGCCGCTCTGCCAGCTTCTTGTGATCATATCTGTTTACTTTTGCTCTTCACCAACTTGCGGCTCCCACTTCAATATTGTGTTAACATCATTATACAGACACTAGCTTACTGTCATATATCACACTCGTTTTTTTTCTTCATGCCTTTTTTTTTCCCCTAAATGATTATTTTCACTGCCGTCTGTGGCTGTTGCTTCTTCCAAAATAAGACACCCACGTGCGGCAGAAACCACCCACCGCCGACCTCTTACAAAGTACCAACTAGTACAAAAGTTTGACAAAATATAACTTAACAGCTGCGGGACTTTCAGGAAGGAAAAATGTGTTTGTACAAGTATGGGTGCTTGTTTAAAGAACACAGTTCAGCTAATTCTTTTTCTTTTTTTTTTTATTTTTTTTTATTTTTAATCGAAGTTCTGTTGCTATGCAACATTCGACACCAAAAAAGAATCTATGTAGTGTAATTTCTAAAACACCCTAAATTTGTGTTTACTTCTCTTTCAGCTGGCATGTTTATTAGCCTTTCAGCGGACTAACGGGAGGGTGAATAAACTTGAAATGTGAAAATGAATAAGTTTGGATACATTGCTCTTTTGAAAGGGAATCTGAAATGTGAAACCAAGGCTGTTGAGTGTCATTCAGCTAAATATGTGAAAAAAGCTCTTTTTGCAGCCACGCTGGGATGTGAAGAGCACTCATTTTATCACCATTTGAAAGAAGATAATCTTTACCCTGGAAAATAACGTCGCAGGGAATTAAGCAGCGGGACATTAGTGTCCACATTTCCTTGAGACAAGATTGCAATCTGGATTTTTCAACTATTCTTCAGAGCATCACTGTTGTGACATTATTAGTGACCCCTGTGCTTATTACAAAGGGCCCCAAAGAAAAGGGCAGAGGCCCCAGAACTGAACTTTGTGGGACCCCACGCTTAACCTTCAACTGATCAGCACCAAGCTGACAAACAGATGTCTAATAATTGACAAGTACACCTAGGAATCTGCAGCGCTAGTTTAACAAATCAAACCAGATGCTACACACACACACTTTCAGAACCGCTTGTCCCATACGGGGTCACAGGGAACCGGAGCCTAACCCGGCAACTCAGGGCATAAGGCTGGAGGGGGAGGGGACACACCCAGGACGGGACGCCAGTCCGTCGCAAGGCACCCCAAGCGGGACTCGAACCCCAGACCCACCGGAGAGCAGGACTGTGGTCCAACCCACTGCGCCACCGCACCCCCCAAACCAGATGCTAATTTGGTCAAAAAAATGAGACATGTTACATATGTCATTATACATGTCACGTCCACGCCCACAACGCAGTCGACAGCACCTGACTCCAGTTCAGCACCTACCCTTTAAAAGACACTCCAACGCCCAGATCGTTGCGGAATCTCGTCAGGGACAACCGCCCTTTTTCGTGACTCTTTGTTCACAAGTATCGCTAGATCTTCATTCACGTCCTCCGGTTTCTGACTCTTTGCTTCGTTTCCCGACCACATTCACGGATCCTCGTCCCTGACCTGTTCGCCGTTCGACCGACTCTTCGCTAAGTCCCCCGACCTCGCCCATGGATCTTCGCCCTGACCCTGACCGCCGATCGACCGACCCTTAGCCTGTCCCTGACACCGAGAACTTGTCTCATCCCTCGTCTCCTGGCGAACGATGCTGGACTTGGGTCCAGCCGTCCCAGGCCCCTATGTTTCTTGTGACAATATACATATATGTATAGATGTATACATATGTATTTGTCAGCCCCATGTTTGCGAAGAAAGTGCAGGAATTTTAAGACCCTAGTTATTACCTCCAAAAGCATCAATAGAACTGCTACCAGATATCTACAAGACTTGATCAACCATTACACCCCAACCAGACCGCTTCACTCATCTACTTCTACTCGTTTGTTGGTCCCACACACAAAAGGTAAAGCATGGAGGTTCTTGGTTCTGGCTCCGTTGTGGCGGAACAACCTCCCCCTCTCACTCAGAACTGCTGAATCGCTGTCCACATTTAAAAAGGGTCTTAAAACTCACCTCTTCTAGAGTCACTTTGCTCGTCATCTCTTAAGTTCATGTGAGGTGTAAATGTTCATGCTCTAAAACTTTGAGATCATAACCGTTGAACAACAGAAAAACCTTCACACAGCTGCTCGTGTAATGTAATGTAAATGTCTATATGTATCTCGAAAAAAAAGAAAATTACTAGGAAGGTGATCAGGATTCATGGATATTTGGATAAAGTTTTATGCAGCTACTCACGTGATGAACATTGTTTCATATGATGGAAAGAAACAACTCTACTATACTTTTAAAGTCTGTGTCTAAGTGTCTCTTTCTGCTAAAAGTAATGAACACATTGCATTTTCTATGAGATGTTCGTCACTTTAGAGAAAAGTGACTGATAAATGACTACATGTGCATGTAAATGTAAGTGGACAAACTAGTAAGTAACAGATACACCGAGGAACATACACTGCTAGTGTAAACAAACCCAGGGCACTCATTTAGCTGAGATATTAAAAAACTGTGAACATTCCAAAACTGGTTTAAATAAAAAAGGAGAGGACCCAGAACTGAACTTTGTGGAACTCCACACGTCACCTTAAAACAATCATGCATAGACCTCTTTACATGTTATAGATCTGCTTTTGGAGATTTTTAGGGCGGAATATCTGGACACTGAGCTGGATAGGCGTGTCCGCAGCTCCGGAAAGGGATTAGAATACAAATCCAGACTCATTTTGAGCTGAGATCCCGTCGCGGTTATGTCCAGAGGCTTGGACAGAAGTGAGTTGCCTCATGTTTCCCAAGCGAGCGACTCGAACGGCGCTCCACCCGTCATGCTCAGAGATACGGAAGGACTAGCAAAACACCCGTAACAAGAGGATGCATTTCGGCTTTCCCGCATTTCTTCGGTTCTCAAGCTCCGGGGAGTCCGCTTGCACTCGTCTCCTTGAGCAATCATGGTTTCCACGTCCCCCAAATTGGAGCCAATGATGCCTTTAAATCTAACAGCAGGACGAGGGGTAGGGTTCTCCGGCGGGCTGGACAATGTGAGTCTGAACGTGAAGGCGCTGTGCCTGTTTTCCTCCTTCTTCGGTACTGATCCCCCATCCCCCCTCATACGGAGGAGTTGAACGAGTGTCAGCACTGCCACTCGATCCTTCAGGAGTAACAGAGCGCAACAGGTCACTGGCTCCACAGCCAAATAAAACAGCAGAGCTGTCCCCTAGTCACGCGGAGAAACGTTAAACGCTGATTATTATCATTATTGCGGCACTTCCGCCGTTCACAAAGTTGGGGTGGAAGATGCAATGGCCCGTGGTGTAGGCCTACCTGCTAATGCTACTGCTAACGCTAATGCTAACGCTAAAGTTTGCCGTTTGTTCATGGTGGCTAATATGCACTTCCACCTTCTGCTCAAAGAACCTAGGTTTGAATCCCACTTCATGCTTCCGACCAACCTCTGGAGGGACTTAGAATGAGACACGACTTGCTGCGGGTTAGGGTTAACATCGACGGCTCAAACTACCTCGCCGATAACAGGCCCTTGGTACACATGGTAGGGTTGCGACCTTGAGGACGGTGGGGGGACGACAAAAATGGAGTGGTCTTCGTCTCAACGGCTGTCTGTCAAATGAACTCGTTTGAATAAAAAAAGTTCATAGCGAGGCACCACCATTTTAATCTGAGCGGGAGGAGAGGCGGTTAGAGCACCTTCTTTGGATTCGGATTACCCAGGTTTGAATCCCACTTTTGTTTTAGCACCCTCGATCTCCACGCTTGGAGTAAAAAACACCCAGCTGTATAAATGGGTAAATCGCAGCCAGTAGCCAAACGCTGTAAGCTGCTTCGGAGAAACGCCTGGGCTAAATGCATAAATAAAGTGCTGGAGACGCGTGGATTCAAGAGGGAAACGGCAACTGTGTACCAACAGCGTTCGCATATCTGTGCAAATAGACGTGACCTGCGCTTCGTTGCCCGCTGTTCTTGCCGAGATAGAGTGTGTCGAACAGGCTGCATTGCGAGATTTGCATACTGATATACGTTAATCTGTGGCAAAAACGGTGTAAGATTTGCATCGATTTCATTTCATTTTAATATGCAAAGACAATGAAACGATGTCCTAATAAGGAGCGGAGATTGCCAACGGTTGGAGCGCCAGACAGATGGTGGCTGCAAATGTGGATTCTTCTGTTTTTAAGGACAATGCTTGATTGTGAATGCGTAGCAGCCGGTTTTGTGCAAACTGGCCGCGTCGCTCGTGTTAATGCCTCATCCCTGGGTGCTGCGGCGACACGCTCGTTGATCGCATAACATCTCCTCGGCTGTTGTTGGCTGTCGGCCCACTAAGCCCAGCCCTAAACCGTGGAGTTTGTGCATGTTCTCCCCGTGTCTGCGTGGGTTTCCTCCGGGTGCTCTGGTTTCCACCCACACTCGAAAGACATGCGGTTGAGGTTCACCCATAGTGTGTGAGTGACAGAGTGTGTTCCACTGATGTATGGATGAGTGACCCAGTGTAAGTAGTGTATCTAGCAGTGTAAGTTACCCTGGTGAATAAGGTGTGTGGGCTGGTAACACTACATAGTATCCAATGTAAGTCGCTTTGGAGAAAAGCGTCTGATAGATAGGTAGATAGATAGATAAATAAATAAATAAATAAATAAATAAATGTAAATGCTGTCCTCGTCTGCTTGCAATTCAACTTTCCTGGATCGTGCGTTCCCACGAATCGCGGTCAGACCCGCAGCTCCAGCTCCCTGCCTTCTCTGAACGGCGGCTCGCCTCCGCTCAACACGTGAGAACATTGCTCCTCATTCACATTCCAATCACAGGCGAATCCTTCAACGCGGACTTCAGAGTTTCGACGGAAAGCGATCCATACGTGTTTTTCAGACTCGCGGGCCTCGCGTAACGCCTTGCCTTTGAGTCGGTTAGGCCCCGTAGATCAAACAGCGGCGCTCGTCCTCGGCACACCGCAGCACGGCAAAGACGAGGCACGTACGAGGAGGATCTTTTATCCAGCAGTGCCTTCAGGTGAGCAACATATTGATTTGTGTCACCTGTCACTGCTGGGTTTGAAGTACATTAAGGTGCAACCGCACTAACTGCGATATGATGAAATCTGATTCATAATGATTTTCTACATAACTGGGTATACCTCCCCTTTTTACAATCAATTTCACAAGAATGTTATACTGTATGTATGTACAGTATAAATATAAATAAAGCATTCGCATGTATCTCCTCTACTCGTTTCTCTGCATTGGCTTCCTATAGCTGCCCGGATCGAATTTAAGACCCTGGTTATGACCTACAAATGAATCAATAGAACTGCTCACAGATATCTGCAGGACTTGATCATTCGCTACACCCCAACCAGACCGATACGCTCTTCCACATCTGCCCACTTGGTGGTCCCGTCTATGAAAGGTAAAGCACAGAGGTTTTCCGTTCTGGCTCCGCTGTGGTGGAACGACCTCCCCCTCTCACTCAGAACTGCTGAATCTCTGCCCACATTTAAATAGGGTCTGAAAACTCATCTCTTCCAGACTCACGTCACCCATCATCTCTTAAATTCATGTAAGGTGTAAATGTTCGTGCACGATAACTTTAAGATGATTCCCAGATAAAACTTTACATAGCTACTCCTGTAATGTAGCGTAAATGTTTATATATCAAAAGAAAGAAAAAAAAATAGTAGGAAGGTGAGCAGGAATCGTCAGTATTCTGAGTTTTATGCAGCTACTTGTGTGATGAACACTGGTTCATATGGTGGAAAGAAAGAAACTTTAAGAATCATACGTTTGCATCTGAGTGTCTCTTCCTGCTAATGTAACGAACACAGTATTTTCTATGAGATGTACGTCTGCTAAATGAACACACACACACACACAGTTTGAAACTGCTTGTCCCAAGCAGGGTCGCAGCAAACCGGACCCTAACCTGGCAACACAGGGCACAAGGCTGGAGGGGGAGGGGACACACCCAGGACAGGATGCCAGTCCATCGCAAGGCACCCCAAGCAGGACTCGAACCCCAGACCCACCAGAGAGCAGGACCCAGCCAAGCCTGCTGCGCCACCGCACCCCCCTAAATGAATACATGTAAATGTAAATGTAAATCCCACCTCCAGCTGTAAATCCCACCTCCACCCTTACTACTAACCCCAAATAGCTCCAGTAAAATTACCCAGCTATATAAATGAGTGAATAACTGTAAGTAGACTAGCGCTGTAAGCCGCTTTGGAAAAAAGTGTCAGACGTACGAACAATAACTATAAATGTTGGCCTACATGTTTCATTGTGCTCTTAAGCTGCAGTCAGTTCTGATGCTCTTCTGGTTTAGCGCAGTTTCACAGGTAGGGTGGCATGATATTTCGTAATTAGCACACATTCCTAAGAGAGGGATAAAACTGGAAACATTAATTTCTCCAAAGCAACTTACATCATGAGGTTTGTACACTCAGCTGCTTACACTGATTTACCCGTTTTTACTGTATCAGTTCAAGGTACTGGCTTCGGTCAAAAGTCCTACAGGAGGAGCAGGGATTCAAACCCCAGCAATGACTGACCGCTGCGCCACCTGCAATTCTGCCTGTGGACCCCATGCGACTTTGGTTTATTTTTGTCATTAACACAGATTTGTGCCGCTGTATCCGGTTCGACTGGCTCCCATCGCTGCAGGCCACAGGAAGTTCATTTGTTTGAATTAAAAATAAGAATAACTTTAAATAAAAACAACGTTCTTCACAAGTGCAGTGTTATAACAACAAGACGTGTGACCGAATGTGACCGAATGAAGTCGCCTGCCCTCAGGAGAAGGAGCCGGTGAAGTCAATGTCAATGTCCACCCAACACAACCGGACCCAACAGCCACCCGCTCAGCGCTGACTTGTGCGTTAATGCTGTCCGCTGCGCGCTCTGCCCTTGTTTACAAGACGGCCCGGTTCTCCGGAAGAATCTCTATGAACAGAATGGGGTCATGCCTGTGTTGTAAATGTACAACATAAATTTGCCGGATGAGATTATTTTAAACAGTCTGCAGCGCCGCTGTTTCGTGAACAAACATCCCCAGGCCAGAGGGATGACGGTGACATCGCAAAAACAGCGCTGCTGCGTTGCAGTGTGTTCTGCGATCAGCTGCCCTGCGTGTTCCTACGCTTTGTGTAAATAAGCATGTCGTTCCGGGGGTCGATTCTTCCAAGGCCCCTCGGGGTGGTACCAGGGGAGGGGAAGTGTTCGCGTTCTCCATTGGCGCCCTGTGTGGAAACCTGTCTAACCGTGAAGTCCTCTACTCCCTGGGGAACAAACATACACACACACACACACATTTATTCTCTTCTCGCTATCTAAGTCTGACTGTTTTATATTATATATACTGGTGTGTTGACATTTCTGTTGAAGCAGGTTGGGTCACTAGATGACGAACCCCAATTGTAACCCATATCCCTAACCCTAAGCATAACCCCCAATCACCAACCACAACCTAAAGCACTGATCCTAACCCAACCCAACACAATCCAAAACAATGACCCTAACCCTAACCCAACCCAGTGAACTGACCCTAACCTAACCCAACCCTAAGGAATGACCCTAACCCTAGCCCTAACCCACTAAACCCAGTCCTAATGATCTTAACCTTAACCCCAACCTCTACCCCTTCCTTTAGGGTACGGTGACACGGTTCCACCCAGGACCAGAACGTCCCAACAGCCTCAGGTGAAATTCCTTGAGGAACTCTAGTACCTGCCGCCGAAAGGCACAAAGTGTTAAAATAACACCCCCGCACACCTCCCGTAGCTGAAAGTGGCTGCGTATTCCCCGAAGCGACACAGCGGGCCTCGGCGACAATGTTTGGAAGAAAAATACGCGGCAGCATTTCTCTTGTCACTTTACTCCTCTGGAATAATTTGGTGAAAGGAGTTCTTCTAATCTGCTTTGTCTTCGCCTTTAATTATCGCCTGTGTAACTGTAACTCTTCTCACATTTCCATTGTCTCCATTGTCCCTTTTGTTCTCCGCCATCTTTCCATATCTGCGCATTGAAGAAGAGCAACTCTGATTGTTTAGCCCGAGGTAAGATTTTGTGGGTTTACATATCAAAGGCTATAAATAGATGATCTTTTTTGTTATTTTAACAGAAAGGGAAAAGTGCGAGGCGAGTTTCGCGCTGAAAAGGGTTCGTTGGCGCCGAGAGAAAGAACATCCGCCGAAACAAAAGGGATTAGTGCCTTTCGACGCCGCTCTGCTATTTGCGCATTTCTTTGGCTCTTGCTTCTCACCCGGGTGGCGGATCCCTTTCAGGACGACGGAGACGGAGGGAAAACGGCGAGCCTGTCGCCACGAGGAGGCGCTCCCTGTGCGGTCGCAGCCGTCGACGGCGTGAAGCGACCTTTCCGTCGCTCTCGGTGGCTCAAGAGCCCGGAGCTCGTGGCTTGTCGGAGGCCCCGTAGCCCACGCAGCGTTTCGGACGATCGGGAACAGCTGGAGAATGAATTCAGCAGAAAGTGAAATTTAACATTAAGCGCATCACCTCTTTCTGCTTTATTCTTCACTCGAGTGTTCGATGTGTCCAACCGTGTCCCCGGCTCTGAAGCGCGACCCCGTCCCATCGGCCCACGTTGCCAAACTGGATTCCTGTCTCGAGTCTTCAACTGCGGTGATGCCCAGGGTCACTCCAGTCATCGTCCCATACCCTCAGAGTGATATGGCCTCCTCATCCGGAGTGACCTGAAAGGACAATGCGAGTGGAACCTTGTCGCCGTGTCGCACGAGGCCTTTGGTGTCGTCCCATCGCAGCTCGTTCCGAGAAGCACCCGAGCAGCTCCTGGGATTGAAAAGGAAGTTGCTACTGAGCTCCGTGAAAACATTGTTATTACAATGGGATCATGGGTTCTGGCGGCAGGATTCTTTTCACGCACCATGCAGGTTTGAAAGGAAATTCACATCGTATACATTTGTAGCCAGAGGTTCTTTCTTCTTGAGTCCTGAGGAAAGAAGAGCGGAAAGAAGAGCGGAAAGAGAGCGACGTCTCATTGCCATTCAACGGATCGGAGCTGATTCATGAGCCCTCGGCACGCCCCCCTCGTTTCGGTCTGAATTAAGCAGCCTGATGCATGCTCTCATTAAGACGGCACCATCCTTCTCCCCAGGTGTCCGCATCTTCATCGCAGCACTCAGAACGTGGGCTGCATACCAGAGTATTACCGTACCAGAGGCAGGAGAAATACATGCCAGGTTACACCTCTTCGGAAATCATTTAATCTGCCAAATGAGCCCAGGTCGGACAGCTGTGCCATGTGTGCAGTCAACATCTGTAATCTGTAATATCATGGAATGAGACTCTTTACTTGGTTGAAGTTGTTGATTCTCCTAAAGAGACATGATTGCACAGATTCTCTTCTATAAGCTTCATCACCTTTTAAGCTCAACAAAAGTATAATTATCAGTATAATGATCTCTCTCAAGAGTACAATAAGAGGGCTCTTCTCTGGTCCCTCCTTAAGCCCTTCCTTAGGCGACAGCAGGTGGCGCAGTGGTTATAGGTGTCGCCTTGCACCCAAAGGACTCGAGTTTGAATCCCACCTGCTGCTGTGGTACCCTGATCATGGTACTTGCCCTGAACCGATACCTTGCTGTATAAAAGGGTAGATCAGTGTAAGTAGTTTAACATTGTAAGGAAACGAGTCAGATCAATAAATAATAACAATAATTACTGACTAGATGTCCCAGAGGCCTAGGAAGGGTGGAAGGGCCTGGAACGGGAGCCCTGTTGGTATTGGGTCAGTGGGGGGGAAACAGAGGACTCTGGACATGTGGGCGATGGTGGTGGTGGGGGATGGGTGGTTGGAGCAGGCTAGAGTGCCCCGAATGGCCCTTTGTCCTTGGTGCGAAGCGACCCCAGAGCACGCCGCTATCAGGAACACGTCCCCCGGGCTGAAGCACGGCGCTTGTAGCGGCTAATTGGGCCTGTTAGGGTCAGCAATTAGCGGCGCGGTACTGAGAGCCGGTGACAGGTTTGCCTTTCATGGCACTGCCACTCTATTCCCGAGAAAGAAAGAGCGTGAGAGGAATGAGGGGAAGAAAGACAATGTAGGAGACGGTGTCAACATTGACAAGACAATGGAGCGATCTCCCAGAATGCACTGCGGGGGAGCTCGGAGGAGGGGGCCGTGAGCAGCGCAACGCAGCTGACGTGGCGCTGCGGCGACCGAGTCGGGGAACGGCGGCAGGCGGCGTGTGATTCGCCCAACCAGCGTGACGAGTTCCTCCAACAAGTGAAAAAACAAACCTGTTAGCAGTTCTTTGCGGCACCGCACTGTCAGTCCCACGAAGCGCCGCTTACAGCAGCTGGACCGACGCAAATAGCCAGAGTGTCTTTGGTGGAAGGTCCAGTGTGAGGACGATGCCGCGTGATGGAGTGAGCTTCTCCAGTAGAGTGGGGCGTGTGACGGTGCGGATCTCCCCTCTTTCCTCACCTTTAGCTCAGGTGCGTCGACCCATCAGATACGAGCGAGCACTGTCGCAGTTTGCACTCGATATTGACAGAGTAGGTGCTGTTTGACCTTCGATTGCCTTCATACACTAAATTTCCCCCAAAGACCCCAAAATGCGCTCCGGTGTGGGTGACCTCCTATTGGACCGCTGGCTCACCGTATTTACAGTGCAAACTGGCCAGTGAAGGTTGAGAAATTTGCAGAAGAATACCAGTCATTCTGGGATTTCATCCCACTTCTGGGATGTGATCCTACAGCTTTCCGGTGGTAAGACCAGCTTTTCTAGACCCTGTCGAGACCAAACTCCAGTAAAAAACGGAGACTTAGTGCCGAACGACGGAAACTCTGTGGAATAGAGAAGAAAACGGTTTTCTTAATGTCACTGAATAACAGCTGTAGAACAAATGAGTAAAATCGAACAAATCCCTCAGATGATGACACATATTTACTTCCCCTCCCCCTCCGGCCTTACGCCCTGTGTTACCGGGTTGGCTCCGGTTCCCCGTGACCCCGTATGGGACAAGCGGTTCTGAGAATGTGTGTGTGTGTATTTTAAATACATACACACGCACACTTTCTGAACCACTTGTCCCATACAGGATCACGGGGAACCGGAGCCTACCCAGCAACACAGGGCGTAAGGGGAGGGGGACACACCCAGGATGGGACGCCAGTCCGTCGCAAGACACCCCAAGCAGGACTCGAACCCCAGACCCACTGGAGAGCAGGACCAGGTCCAACCCACTGCACCACCGCACCCCCCATGTTTTAAATATTTTAATTTTAATTGTCAAATGTGCTGTCAGTGCTGATTGAATTCACAGAACACGAAGTTCATTTTGTGTCATATTTTCACATTTATTGGATGGATATATTCAAATAATAATAATCTGTTTTCTCCAAAGAAACCTAAGGAGTAAAGCAATTTACACTGATTTGTCCATTTATACAGCAGGGTCATTTTAGGGTAAGGGTACAACAACAGGTGGAATTTTGCAGCTCTAACCACTGCGCCAACTGCTGCTTCAGTGCAAATTTCACTAATTTATTGATGCAACAACAGTGTCTTTTCCATGAAAATGAGACACTTCTGCCTGTAGAAACAAAGGAAACGGAGAAATGGCAGAAGGACTTTTTTACATGTAACACACCCTGTTCCTCTGTGAGTCACTAATGTTCTCATGACATCGAGAATACAAAGGCGACGGCGCCACTGCACCGTCCCACCCCCACCGCACGTCCCGCCCCCACCGCACCTACAGCTCCTGGAACGCCCGGGTTCGGGTGGTCCGTGTGCCAGCGCCACGCTGACGGCGCCCCGTTTCTCTGCGCTGATTCAGACGTGTAAATGCCAGTGTGTTGGCACTGAATCGACACACACAGCCTCTGCTACATGTGTGAAGAGCTGCGCAGCGCCACAAGCGTCCCATTGTCCTCCGGTCCCTCCGAGGGAGGACGGACGGGGGTCCGCGCTCGCTTATTTCCACTTGCATCCTTCTGGTTTCCGCACAGTGCAATGAAACAAAGGAGAAATATGGATTTTATCTGATTCCCACACAGGTGACTTTTGACCTCTGAACTGTCAATGCACATAGGGGGGCAGCAAGTGGTGCAGTGGTTAGGGTTACTGCCTTGCACCTAAAGGACCTGGGTTTGAATCCCATCTCCTACTGCAGTGCCCTTGGTAAGGGTACTTACCCTGAAGTGACACAGTAAAAATGACGGTGCTGTATAAATGGGTAAAATAACTGTAAATCTCTTAATGGTGTATGTTGCTTTGGAGATGAGCATCAGCTAAGTAAATAAATGTAAATCAGTGTAACAAGAAACTCAGTGCACAAACCCCATGTTGTAAGTTGTCTTGGAGGAAAGTGTCAAGTAAAGGAGTCAATAATGAATAGATAATTTAAATGATGACTTTTGTGATGTATCTGTGAACACACACACACGCACCCATCCGCAGTGTGAGGTCAACAAAAAGAAAAGAGTTTTGTCCAGTATGTTCACATTTTTACATCTTCTAAAAGGACCAAATGGGAAATAAATCACCGCAAATGAGGCATGAATGTGTAACAGGTCCGGTTTCCCCCTCAATCAGTCATCGGACTGAGCGCTGGACAAGTGTTCACTATTACTGCACTATTAGCCCCCCGACATTCGGTTTGAACCTTAATTACCGTTAATGATGATTACAGTAAATAATGAGCTTTTATCATTTCAATCTGCGACCAAGGAAGCTCATTTGAGGGATTCCACAGTGGAGCCGCTGTGCGTTCGGGGGGGGAAACGGCTCGTCGGGACCCGGTCACTTTCCCAGGAAAGCTTTGGAGCCTGAACTCTTGGCTCCACTGGGGCAACATGAATGTATGTTTTTTTTAGTGTGTTCAGTGCAACTTGTTCACCATTAGTGAAATATTAATACATATCAATATTGCTTCAGTGTTACGTTGCTTAGCAGTGTAATCACACCATACCTGGTTTCAGGGGGGCTGCGCACCATTTTTACACTTTGCACACCTTCATACCATCTCCGCCGAAGACACCGGGCAGACCGTGACCCTCGACCCTTCACCCAGCTGGTTTAGGGGTTGCCTGTGGGGTCCGCTCCAGCGGGGTGATGGAGAAACACGGGCTGAGAAATACAGACGCGGCCCCGGACGAGCCGACATCCCAGCGTTTGCTCCTGAGCACAAAAAGATCCCTTCAGTTTCTGTAATGCGTTCCACAGCCTCGAGAATCCCGAGCCTCGGAATCACTTGCGATCACACACACGCACATATATCTAACGGAAAGCTCTTCTTGCTCTCCTGCTCCCTGCTCTGCGCTTAGGATGTCTGGAGGGGAGGTGGGGGGGGGGGCATCTTGGCCCCCGACATGTGGCCTAAGTCCGAAAGCTGCGCCAGACGGCGGTCGGTCCGGGATCAATGGCATCGACGGCCCGGACCGTGTGTGTCAGCGCCGCTCCTCATTCTGACGGCAAGCGGGGGGAGAGGGGGTTTCCACGGCAACGGGCAATGTTGCCGTGTGTGTTTCGTCTTCGTGAGGGGCGCACATCACAAATGCGGCTGTAACGCGAGAAGAGTGAGGACAGACACTGCACCAAGTGGACAACAAGACCGCAAAGGGTCCGAGGTCACCGGCCGACTAAATACGTTTCACTTTTACCAAGTGGAAAATATCTTCTCATGATTCCGGCGCTGAAGCGAATAATGAAAGCAAAGAAAATTCTGCAAGCTTTCTAACAATGCGCCTTTAGCAGCACATGATGCCCAAAATCTGTGAGCTCGACAGAATTTCACATCTTAGCAACTGCACCAAATCTCTCCGCTCGTAGAGGCGGAATCACATTGTAGCAAATATGGCGATGTGTATAAATATGGTACTTTTTACATCAGTAAGGTAGCGACCGGTCTGTCTGTTTGGCTCAAATGTATTGTTGCCCTGGGATGAAGATACCATCAAGGATCCCAGCACTGACTAAAACACCGACCTGGAGCCCAGCTTGTGTTGGTCAAATGAGCCAGAAATGGTGCAGTACGTTTTCGGTGCAAAGTGGGTAGAAATCAGAGTTAAAAAAAAAGGGGACCGGCAACAGACGAAGACCTTTAGACACACACGGGATTACAGACACACAGCTTGTGTGTGTGACACCACAATGCTGCTGGTTCACATCCCTCCTGCAGCTCCTACGGAAGTGAAATTCAATCAGCAAATATGGAGCTGCCAGCAGATCGGGATAGAAGTGGCTCTCAGAGAAACCCTTCTTGAATGTGGAAGGGATTCAGCAGCTCTGAGGGCCACAGGGAGCTCATTCAACCATAGTGGGGTAAAAACTGATAGGGCTTTGAATCCTCATTTTACCTTAAGCCAATAGCTGGTGGACTTTGGATGTTGGACCCCACATCCGGTTTCACGCAGAAATGGACCAGGCTTGTCCTTTGTTGTCATGAGCTTCCGAGACCGTTTGTGGGGTTTTCACGTCTCCGCTTGCCTTTGAACGCTGGGAACGAACGGCAAAACACGGGAGGGGGCGATCAGATTTGATCTGTTCCTCGGCGCGTTCATCAGACGTGCCCTCGTACCGCCGCACCCATGCAATACGCTGCTCTTTCTGATCTTCGCTCTCCTTTCTTCTTCCCAAGACTCCTGTCAATCCCCCAGCAGAGCTCACTGTCTCATGCTCTTTATTTCCACGTGTTTGCATAACTCTGCGCCGGGCGGTGAGTAGAGCTCAGTTTCTTTTTATGGATCATTGACTGAGAAAGGAATATTTCAAACGCACAACAGCATTAATGGTGTTTATTTAACATGGGAATGGGCTCTATAGGCAACCTATGTATTTAAAAATTCTGAGGGCTTTGATCTGGATCTTTCTGTAGATGGATCGACCGCAGGCCTCGGCATGTTGTGGGGACATAGCCCGCTGGAAAGCATCTCGTGGAAGCCTTTGATGGATCTCCGAGTTTTTATGGGTGTCCTTTTGTGCTCTGAAGAGCACGGCGATGGTGGAAGTGGGCGGCCGACGCTCGGACCCTTTGACCTCGGCTCTCTGGGCTTTTCCTGGAATTTTGCTTCCTGCGTTTGATGTATTTTTGGAGGGACAGAAAGCAGCTGTGAAAGCTATTTCACAGTCGATGCAAAAGACGCCACCGATGATTAACTAGCGATCTAACGCAGGCGTAGTCGCAAAGCATGACTTTATTACATTGGAAAGTCTTTAGACTCTCAGGTCCAACTGTGCAACAACAAAACAGACAGGGAAAGTTCTAGAAGGGCGGCGAGATGACTAGAAGGACACTGCTACGTCCTTCTGTGTGTAATCTGTACATAATTTTGTGCAAACCCAAATTAGTAATCTACTGATGAGGATCTCCCATATCGGGGTCCCCATTGTTGAATCTGTGTGGCATCAAGTGGCCTTGAAAAAAACAATTATCCTTGTAAAGACATTCATCACGCAGACTCCAGCAGCGTTCTCCCCAGCGCTTGTGAGCATTTAATCACTTATTTGCATAATGAAATTATTATTTTAAGAGCAGATAGATAGATAGATTCTTGTCCCCCGTACCTGCACCACATTCTCACTGTTACTGTGAGGCGTCAAACAGCAGGTGGCGTAGTGGTTACAGCAATCAGTTTGAACTGGAAGGAGCTGGGAATGGCCACTCCTGCTGTTACACCCTTGAATTACCTCAGTAAAGGCAGCTGGTGGCATAGTGGTTGCGGCCTTTGCTGCCTTTGGACCCAAAGGTTGTAGGTTTGAATCTTACCTCTTCTTGTAGAACCCTTGAGTAAAGAACTCGCCCTAAGAATTGCTCCAGTAAAACTATCAGGCTGTATAAATGGGAAAATAATCGTAAGTACTTTATTATACAAGGTGCAACCTTGAAGAACTGTGGGGGCCCAATTAATAATAATAATAATAATAATAATAATAATAATAATAATAATAACAATAATAATAATAATAATAATGCTCTACTCATGTGGTCCATTTAAGGTGATGCCTTAACAGTATACTACAGGTAGTAATGAGAGTGGTGATTATGTGACGTTTCCCCTCCTTGGCTGAACATGCAATGGAGACGCTGCCTGACAATCTGTGGCTTCTCTCTCCTTTCTGCCCGCTTCCCCGACGTCAGCTGAGCACGTTTAAAATCCCCTAAATATGTCAGTGGCTTTAAGCTGCCAGACACTTAATTAATCCTGCGCCTCACACAAGCCACACCTGTGGGATGCCTGGTGCAGGAAGCAGGCGGGATATGATTAGAGGGGAACTTTGACGGACAGCTTCATCATGACTGACATCCCTGCTGGAGGCTACCGCTTCAGCGCCGGTATCAAACGGGCCCGCGCGTGCGAGCGATGGAGTGATGTACCAGGAAGAATTTATAACAAGGCTACAAAACAACGCGAAGCTGAGTTGCTCCGCCAGGTGGGTCTAATGGCAGGTGAGACACAGAGAGACGGGGTTATCGAGAGAAAACAGCGTTACTGTATTCTGCACGTGTGTGTTGCTGGATTTCAGCAGAGAACGGGGTGAAGCACAAATGCGATTGCTCGTTCTGGACATGCGAAGATGCAGTAAGTGGAGATGATTGCGGATGACAGCTCCTCGAAACATCTTCAGCAATGAGTCATGTGCAGTGTCAAGTCTTTGCATCTTTAGGCTTCTTTCCGTTATCGCGTCTCCTGATATTAAAGAGGGCCTTCACAACCGAGATTCCCCATTTAATCCAGTAACGTGAGAAAGTATCACTTCCATGATACAGTTTTTATCGGGTGCGTTTATATTCCCACTGGTGTGCCTCAGGGCTCTATGCTTGGACCTTTTCTTTTTCCAGAAACTCCCTACATCTGTTTTCCACGGCATTCTGAAAAAAACACAGCTTTTTCTTTCAACGTTCTCCACTTTAGTGGAGAGGTGTCGCTCCACGGAGCTGATGATCCATTCATTCATCCATTTTCAACAACCGCTTAACCTGATGAGGGTCGAGATGAACCTGAGCCTATCTCAGAATCATTGGGCACAAGGCCGAGGGGGGTACACATATAAATACATTTCAAAATCCTAATAGGACTGCCCCTCATATGCTGGAGGACCTGTGACAAACTTTGTGATTGGTGCACACACAGGTAAGGAAATTCATTGCCTTGAATCTCCAGGAAAAGTGGGAAAAGGGTGTGGCTGGACGACACGGGGAAAAGAACTGCAGGAAGTGCTGCCCTTGGTGACCTTGGTGAACTTCCACCGTCGCTTTCCAAGTTTATCAACCTGGACATATAAGGATTATAGAGCATATTGGTGGTCTTCGGAGCTCAGGTAGATGATTGAGGTGTGCGGTTGTTCGCCGAACGTGGCATTTAGGTTGCAAACATTTAGTCACCAGTCGAGGTGACATCATATCATCATCACGTCCAAGCTTCAGGCAATCCCACCCATCAAACCATATATAAAGGAGGAAGCATCCAACATAAATCACACAACTTGCGCATTGATGATGTCATCTCGACTGGTGACGAAACGTTTGCAACCTAAAGCCAAGCTCGGCGAACAACCGAACACCTCAACCTGGACATATAACTGAGATACAAAGTGGTATGAGCTCCTGCATGTCCTCAGAATAATAAGTAATAGACACACACAAACACACATAAACATTTTCATTGTGGAAGTGCTTAGACATTAACAGTACACATTTCAGACTCCTGGGCCAATTCAACATTTTCACACAAACCCTTGTTTTTATCTGTCGCAAATAAATTATGAAAGTTTATTTGTTTTGTACATTAAAGTATGTACAGTATATATTTCTGAGACATTGTGGCAGGGCTTTTGAATTTGTAAAGATTTTGATGTCGTAATGCACACAAAAAGACATCAATTAATGGTTAATATTAGATAACGACCTAATGGAATATTCAAGTGTAATTTAATTGCCCATGTGCTAATGCCAGCTGTGCCAGTCGTTACACCTAAATTATTCTATTAATTATTTACTACAGCCAGGTTGTCCAGAGATCTGGCTTGAACCTCCGTAACATGCCGCTCACTAGATATTTCAGACACCTTGCTGTCTTTCCATTTTATTAATGAAGAAATTGGCAAAAATAGCAGTAAAGGAAATGAATCTGAAGCATAAAGCTTGTTGTTCAGATTTTGGGCGTAAGGCTGTAAGTGGCTTTTGGATAAGAGTGGATAGTGGTGTGCAGGGACAATTAGTGGGTGCTATTCATGTGGTGGTTCCTTCAACACTCTGAAGGGAGAGTGCCACCTCAATATGGTGTATGACATGCCAGCTCTTTCACACACACACACACACACAAACACAATATCTACAACCGCTTGTCCCCAGCAGGGTCGCAGCAAACCGGAGCCCAACCCAGAAACACAGGGGGCAAGGGACACACCCCTGACGGGACTTCAGTTTGTCGCGAGGCGCCCCGCGCAGGACTCAAACCCCACACCCACCACACAGCAGGCGTCGGCCAAACCTGCTCTGCCACCGCACTCCTCCATGGCAGGTCAGTGATGCAAAAATGTAGAGAAGTTTAGTTTGAAGTTGAAAAAGTGGAGGTCTGAGTATAGGACCCTGAGGCACTCCAAAAATATTAAAATACCAGATGAAAACAAAATAACGTAATTTCTTAACCGGGGAACACTAAGGTCCACTTCAAAATCAAGAGGTGGTAGCATGAATAAGAGAAGACAAGAAGAAAGAGACCAAATGTGCAAATCATAGGTTCATCCTGCAGCCGTTGAACCAACCCTTGTCCCTCCATGCGGACGCTCAGTTGGGTGTTGCTAGAACTCGAGGCTCTACAGATTCAGCTCATGCAGGAAACTCCCAAAAGGCAAATATTTCGCTCACAGAGATTTTGAAGCTCTTCTCCTGTGTGCACATGGTCCATTTCCACTCAACTCCCACATCAAAACCAGAGGAAGTCTAGAGGAGGTCTGGGGCCACGCTGTACTTTACAGAAACCCTCGAAACTGGGGAGGAGTGCAGGGTATACATATTAAAATACAGATTCAGTCCATGGGGATCTCAGCTGAAAAGATCATTTCAAGCATTCCTGAATTGCACGGCTTCTATTTTAAAGCAGAGTGTACAGCAGTCCCAGGAGCTGTTCGGCTTGAACGCTGTACTACGGTGCCACAGCAGGGTTCCTGTCTGAGACCCCATTATGAGGACCTTTCGCTCTCTGCTCCAGCACTTCTTGCCTCCACACAACAAACTGCTTCTTATTCCACAAGTGACTAAGTTCACTAATTAAGTGCCCGATTCTAGGGTTCAGCGGACTTTTCCCTTGGGCCCAGGTGCCTAAACCGGTACGTTGGACGCCCCGCAACAGCATGTTCGATAACGTGAATGCGTTTGCGTCTGCTCCCCCACACTATCGCACAGATAAGCAATGTTTAAAATTAATCATATTCCAGCATATCTCAAATGTTAATTATCCATGAGCTTAATATAGTAGGAGAGCCTGAAGGTGTGTATGTGGGACTATGAATCATTAAGAAAAGAGTCGTCATGAAACATTCAGTGGGCTGTGCGCCACTCCTCACCGTTGGGTTTCGTTCTCAGACGATCCGGTTGCCGTGACGCTCACGTGTCCCTCTCCGGGAGCCCCGCATGTCTCCCGCGCCCCGGGCCCAGGACACGGGACGTTGGGAAGGGGGCGCTTTGGGCACCGTGCCCAGGAGGGGGCCGTCTCGCACCCGTCCCCCGACAGGGTCAGGCCTCGCGCTGTCGGGGAGGCGGCGAACCCAGCCCCCCAGGTGAGCTGAACACCTGTTCTTTATTTACAGGGGCAAACAAATGACTGTCTTTAAATGGACCCCAGGGTGTGCGGGGACACGCGGGGAGATCTCTTTGTTTACAGCCGAGACACACAGAGGAATTAACCAGCGTCTCCTGGCGACATGTCACCTGTTTGTCTCTGTCTCTGTGTGTGTGTGTGTGTGTGTGTGTGTGTGTGTGCGTGTGCGTGCACGCACTAGTACTTTTTTAACTATGGCTATATTTAGAGTCACATATATGGTGAAAAATAACATATTTCTCCTGCAGGTGGAGTAGTGGTTGGGGCTGTTGCCTTGCTATTGAAAGACCTGGGCTGAAGTCCCACCTCCTGCTGCAGTTTCCTTGATCAAGATACTTTCCTTGAAGTGATGCGGTAAAAATGACCCTGCTATGTAAATATGTACCAAGCAGATTGTAAAGTGTTGTTTCCATTTATTTACAATAATATTTTACTGCAGACACTCCAGTAAAGTACCTCACTGAAGGTTACAACATCAGGTACCTTAATGAGGCTACACACTCCGAACAGTGAAAACCACCCCGCTGCATCAATGGCTTACACACACACACACACACACACACACATTTTCAGAACCACTTGTCCCATACGGGGTCGCGGGGAACCGGAGCCTACCCAGCAACACAGGGCGTAAGGCCGGAGAGGGAGGGGACACACCCAGGACGGGACGCCAGTCCGTCGCAAGGCACCCCAAGCGGGACTCGAACTCCAGACCCACCGGAGAGCAGGACTGTGGCCCAACCCACTGCGCCACCACACCCCCACTATCAATGGTTTAATCACTGTTAATTTAACACAAAAGGCTCACATTTATCCAAAATGACTTGCAATTATTTACCCCTTAATGTAGGTGGGTAATTTCACCGGAGCAGTTTAGGGTAAATACCTAGTTTAATGGTACTACAGCAAGTGTCAGGAATCAAACTTGCAACCTTCTGGTAGAAGTACAGCAGCTCTACCCACTGCACTGCCAGAATATGACACCAAGGTAAGATATATGTTCATAGGACATATGAAGAAATAGCAACAAGCGTCTGAAGTTCATCCCTCATATTTACACGGGAAAAATTCATTTTAAAAGTGCAAGGTGCATTTTTACCCACTTTTGTACACACAGTGTGCAGGTAAAGATTCACGGTTCCTCTTGGGGCCTGAGGGCCCGACCACTGATGCGCTCGTCCACGGGGCGTGTTTCTGTGCGTGTAAAGTGACCGGTGCAGAGGCGCCCCCAGGGTCACACCTTGCACATAACAGTGGATGGGTGAAAAAAAGCCACAGAACCTGTCTTCTCAAGAAGCTTCAGCTGTGACCTTTGACCCCTGAGCCCCGCGGTGACCTCTCCAGCGGACAGGTCGACCTGTGCCCCTTGTTCACAGCTGTGATGCTGCCAGCGCACCTGTCAGGAGCTGAGAATGACCTCCGGGGAATATCTTGGCATCCAGCTGTCATGTGAGGCCCGGTCCCCCCCTACCCCCTACCACACTGCCTGGCCCCGCTCACAACAGATCCCACACTCTGATGGATGGCGAGGGTGAACTGGCCAGGTGTACCGCTTCGGCATCAAGCGGCCGACCGCTCCGTCTCCTGTCCGGCGTCACGCGTCACAAACTCCCAGACCCACGTCCTGGACTGCTGCTCATTTGAATAATTACCTGTCCTGAGCCTCTAACTGATTGCAAGGCATCAAGTGACACATTACACCCCTGGTGTAGGGTGCTCAGTGCCACGTTTACCTGCACTCATTTGGCCATCGGCACATTCAGGCGTCCACATCATTTATTCCGTTCTCCGATGCTGTTACCACAGTGACTTACAGTGTGAGCTTTCCGCTATAACCTTCTTACACTGATTTACCTCTTTATACAGCCTACTCTGTTTTTACTGTACCAGTCCAGAGTACTGCGACCAGAGCCACTACAGCAGGTGTGGGGGTTTGAACCCGGAAACCTCAGAAGGTCCTTATGTCACCTACAGTCACCAAAAGAAACGGGCAGTCGGCTAGTCGACTCTGGTGGGACTCGAACCCACAACCTTTGAATTGCTTCTTCAAGTGCTTAATTAGAAGTCCAACACGCTGTCCATTGCGCCACAGAGCCAACTGGCAACATCTTAATTCTGAACAAGCATTGTGGTTTAGGGTTCAACAACAGAAGCAAGACTCAAACCCAGCATCTTCACACTGCACCTCAAGGGCATTATAGTGGTTGGTGGGATTCGAACCCAGCCCCTGTGAGTACTGCAGTGTATCACAGTTTATATTACATACACAGCAGCGAGGGCCCTGGGACTGATACCACAATTTCTTTAACAGCTAAAAATTATCCTGTAACATTTGTGATACTGACATTGCCGAGCAGCAGGGTGTGTGTGGGTTCAGCGAGCAAAGGGAAGAGGCTCCGCCCCCCATCGTGGGACATGATTGACAGGCAGAACGAAAAAAGCACTTTTATTAATTGATGCCATCGACGGCGTTTTATACCATGTTTTCCGCATCTCGGGATTGTCGGCATATTTGTGTATCATGATAATTCATTGAGGCAACAAACAATGAGTCAATCAGCAGGAGACATCGAGTGGGAGTTTTTTTCCACTTTGTTCCATCGCGATGCATGTGCGTGCGCGCACACGCGCACACACACACACACACACACACACACACACACACACACGGTGCCATCTGCTTTGCATTTGTTTCACAAAGATTTATTGTGCTGTAGGACACTAATCCAAAACACACATCTCGCCTCTTCCCCGTCTGAGGCGAACAGCGAGGGACGCTCTGTCAAGGACGCCGCACGTCTGCCGTCAGGCCCCGGCCGACAAGACGGCGGGTACAGGGTGCGAAAGGGCCGGGCGTCTCCTCATGGCACACTACGCCCCCCGGCAGTTCAGTGACTCTTTGTGTCACAGGAATGATGTTGATGAGGGAGAAGATCCTCCTTGTGCTTCTGTGATCTCCGTACTTCATTTCTCTCTACGGCCAGCAGGGGGCGCAGTGGTTAAGGCACTCCCCTTGCAATCAAAGCACCCCATTTAAATCCCACCTTTTGCTCCAGTGCCCTTGATCTAGGTACTTATCTTGAAACGGTAGAGTAAAAATTATCCTGCTCCATAACAGGGTAAATCAGTGTAAGTAGCTCAACGTTCTAAGTGGCTATGGAGACGGGTGCCAAATAAATGATAATAATAATAACAATAATGAACATTGAATATGAAGGATGAGGAAATACGCAGTGAGTCAATGCCATAGAATGAAAGACACTCATCCCATCTGGCCCTCCGGTGACTTGTGAATGAAAGAGTACGAATCCCAGATTCACCTTCTCCGTAGCTGCATCACCGTACAGTGTCGAACATACATACTGTACATACAACATACGTGTAGAAAGAAACACGTCAAGTGACCAAAGAGAGAAGTTGGCAGGTGAAATAAGTAGAAACTTACATGTTAATGAACAGCGACACATTTACATGCGAGAAAGGGAGGAGTGGAATGAAGGGAGACGATGAGTGAAGGTGTAGTGAGGACATGATGCAGTGTGTGTGTGTGTGTGTGTGTGTGTGTGTGTGTGTGTGTGTGTGTAACTGCGCTCCAGATTGGAGCAGAACCCCAGTGGGCCACAGGTTCCACTCTGAGTGTGAACACACATCAGCAGCTGGCTGCAGCAACACACAGGGGACCTACCGTGGTCGTCTTCCTCCACACACATCGACTCACCTCCCTGCACCAATTAACAGCTCTGCAGCAGAGAACCAGGGGAACATCTGACACAGCTACGTTTTTTACATGACTCTCCTAGCTGCTCCATCTCCGTCTCCTCACCTTCACCTTCTCCGTCTTCTCATGTTCACCTTCTCCATGTCCATCTCTAGTTCCATCCCCTCTCCTTCTCAGACACCTTTTCTCAGCCGTATTTAACGTGACCTTTGTTTACGCAGTTTAACATCGCCTGCCTTTTCCCCCTCACATTAATAACTGGAATTCCACGTCACGTGTGCTCATCGTGCTCCAGCTGAGAGCTTTTTCCACTCACAGTTACGCTCATCTGCATCGTCTGGGTCCAGGATCATCACCCCTGAGCTTCTGTCCGCGCTCAAACGGGGATTCGTTAGGGAACCACCCTGAGAGGTTCCAGAGATGACCACTGGACACAGTCGTCCAAAGAGAGTCTGGAGGAGGGAAGCATGGCTCAGATTCAGTGTCTTCATGGGTATATTTTACTACATGTGTACCTGATCAGTACTGTGCTCCAGCACCCCAGGTGGCTTTGTGGTCCCACTCGCAAGGATTCAAAATGAAAGGACCGTACATTTCCGGTTTTACCCCAACGTGGTGGAATGAGCTCCCTGTGCCCTTCAGAGCTGCTGAATCCCTTCCACGTGCGAGAAAGATCTCGAACCCATCACTCTGAGAGCTGTCTCTCTCCTGATCTCCTGACAGCTCCGTAAATGAGTCCAACACCATGAGCTGTGATTATCTATGTATTTACTATTTGAATGTCACTTCTATAGGAGCTACCAGAGGGATGTGAACCAGCAACATGGTGGTGTCACACACAAGCTGTGTCCATAATCCAGTGTCTGTGTCTAAAGCTCTTTGTCTGTGGCTGATGACCTTCTATTTACTCGGAGTTGTACCTCATTTCGGAGGAAAGTGTCTAATACTGAATAAATGTAAATTTTACCAGTTTAAAACTCAGTAATACACACAAATATAGGAACCCATTTATATACTGTATATAAAACTCAGATTTATTATTTTATTAGGGCTGCAAATATTTCCCAGCTGTGCTTGAGAAAAGCACAGAGGTGTTTTTGTGTGTTTTGTGAAGGACGGAAATGTGAGAGAGCCATCGCCGCGCTGCCACCTCGGGGATCTTATCTTACCTTGTTTTCCCAGTGTAAACACCGCAGCCCCGCCATTAGTTATGCCGCCGTTTCATTGAGCGAATCCTGCTTCGCTGATCAAAACAGGAGCTTCTGAAGACTTTGCTTGTGAACTCGAGGAAGTGGCGGCGCGGAGCTCCTCACACGTATCCGTTGGCAAACACGCCGGAAGCGCCGACGTTCCCCTCAGAAGAGCCGCCACATCAGAGGCTCTTTACATGGGGCCAAAACTCAACACTTGTGCGCAAACACACTCTCCACGTATGAGGCGGTACGGGGGCTCATCTTTTGCGTGGAGTCGGTGCGTTTTCCGTCACTGACCGGCATCCCGTCCTGGGTGTCGAATGCCAGGGTTCGCACCCTCCCCCACGCTCCTGGGATAGGCGCTGGACCGCGGCGACCATACCTGAGAGGTGAGAGAGAGCCAGTGAGGTTTCCTTGATTCGACGATGTGCTTTTACACCTTTCACCAAATTTTTACACCTTTCCGACGGCGGTAAATAAAGTTGTGCGGCAGGTGACGAGGCCGCAGTACATTCAGCAGGTGGTAACCCCGCAGTAAAGATGCTTCAACAAGGTGTCGGGTCACTAGCTACAGCCGGGTAACTCGTCGCCGCCGTGGTGTTGAGTCGACCGTTGCGGTAAACATCTCCGGTCCTCCAGGACCATCGGTGACCACACACGCGGTTGGAGGAGGTCGAAACCGGCAGAGCCGTCGGTCACTTCCTGACTGGGTTTGGACCCAGAAGCTCAGACGGCCCTGGCGTGCGTGTAGCATCAGTACAACACACATCACATCCCTGGACAGGGGAGTTCATCACCTGGAACGACACCAATTCAGACAAGGGCAAGGCGTGTCGATCAATCGTTTACTAGTGTGACAGCACTGGAAATGGCATTTTGTTGGTTATATTGATCATATTGATCATATTGATTATATTGATCCTTCAAGTTTCTGACACTTTTCTCCACTTTTCACTTACTGTGTTTAACTACTTACAGTGATTTACCCATTTATACATCAGGGTTATTTTTACTGTATCACCTCAGGGTTAGTGCCTCGATCAAGGGCAATACAGCATGAGGTGAGATTCAGACCCTGAAAAAAGTTAACTATTATTATTGTTATTATTTACACTGATTTACCTACTTACACAGCATTGTGATTGTTAACAACAACAATAATAATGTGTGAAGATTGACTTTGATCAAGGTACTTACTAATACAGTTAATAATCACCATGCTGTATAAGTGGGTAAATCAGTGTAAAGTTGATTGTGCAGCATTGTAAACCACCCGGGACAAAGGTGTTATCTTAATAAAGGAAAAAAAACTATAAAAGGGTCCAAATGCAGAAGAGAAAAGCTTGTTCTTTGTTTTATTGTTTAATTTTTTTCCCCCACACCAACTGTTCCACATGGTTCCCACTGTTGCGCTTGTCCCTAGAATCCATATTTTGTTTTTGTCTCCACATTTCACAGTAATTCTTGGGGGAGGAGACTATGTCTCCTGTTGTCCACGTCCAATGCAGCATCACTGCAGGGAGGAGCAGGAGCAGGGAGGGCAGGAAGTGAGGCCAATTTAACTGGGCACTGTGTCGTTACTATGGTTACCAACAGTAAACTTCAGGGAGGACTTTCAGAATGAATTTTGACCTTCGGACTAAATGAGCGGCGTATCGTGATGCGTCGTGATCCTGGTCTCTGCTCTCTCATCTTTCATCTGCGCACCATCACGATTTTAACACCGAGGGCTCATTCACTGTGCACTTAATTGGACCTTCTCCGCATACCCGATTGAAACGTCTCAGCGTAGTGTGGAACCTGCAGGAGAAAAACCCTTTTTCCCCACTTCCACGAAGCTGCGTTAATGGAAAAGACCAAAACAAGCAGCGAAGATCCAGTGGACCGTCAGAACCACCCGGAACCCTCAACGTCCAAAACTGCTTGTCCCGAGCGGGGTCGCGATGAGCCGGAGCCTATCCGGCAACACGGAGCTCAAGGCCGAAGGGGACACACCCAGACGGGATGCCAGTTCGCCACAGGGCACCCCAGACAGGGCTCGAACCCCAGACTTGCCAAACAGCAGGCACCGGTCAAACCTGCCACACCACCACACCCCTGCCTCCTGGACCCACCTTCCCTATTCACGAATTCTGTTTCAAGAAATGCACGCTTTTAATTTGGACCCGGAGCACTTCAGATGCACCCCGACAAGCTTCACGTACGTTCGCTACCCATATTTCCACAAGATTTATTTTTCCCGTGTGGATATTTTGCATTTCTAATAGAGTAAAGACAGGACCCAGTCAGGGCACGGTGATTCACGGAGGATGAACAACAGGAGGCGCTCTTCGGCTCTAAATCCCATCCACTGCATCGATTGCGGTGCCAGCAGTAGCTCTTCCTGGACATCGATGCCCCTCGCACCCGGGGCTCCTCCTGGGACTGCTGTTGAGTTATTATTGTACGTGCAGGAAACACAACTCCTTCCCTCCTCTATGCTGTTTGTAAATGTGCAACCCTCCCCTCGTTCGGGGGTCCGCGGCCCCCTGCAGCCGCCCCATGGAGATCCAGCGCTGCAGGTGCATCAGAAGGTTTGTCTCAACAAGGTCATCTGCTCACCCGGAACAACAGAGCCGTGTGGTACAGTGTGAGGCCAGTAGGGGGCGCCGTGGTTAGAGCTGCTGCCTTGCTGCATCACTCAGGTTTGAACTGTACTTCCTGCTGTAGTACCCTTGAGCGAGGTGTTCACCCTGAATTGTTACGGTAAAGATCACTCTGTATACATGGGTAAATCACTGTAAGTAGCTTGACCATGAGAGAACTGTGAAAAATTCGGAGCTCGATGCCACATTTATCACACTTTGGCTGCGTGTCGTTTCGCTTCCGTAACAGAAACAAGCGTAGTTACCACATGAAATAATTGTTCTGCTCGAGACTGAAAAGCGACAGGCTGCAAATTAGACGCTCGGTGATCAGGAATGAAGGACGTCTTTGCGTCTGTTGGAAAACGGGAGGGAGGAGAGCATCTCTGTCTAACAGCTCTTTACGAGAAGTATGGATTTCGCCAGAAGACGCCTCACGGGGGCCCTGTACCTGATGGGTCCATCTCATGGACTCTGAGAACTTTGTCCGTTACGCTCATGAGAATCCTTAGCATGTTTGCTCGGGGTGGCGTCGCCATGACGATTCAGCAAACATTTTGTAACATCATCTCCGACCCTTTAATGTCCTTCTAAACGATTTATTATTTTCATCCCTTTTATATGTAATAAATCCATTGATAAATATCTACTTAGTATAAATATAATATAAATGAATCCATGTGAAGTATTTTCGGCACGACCCCGTTACGGTGATGAGAGCCCATGGAGATGTAGGGGTTACAGAGGAACTGACACTTTCAAGGTATGAAAAAGAAAGAAAATCAGCTCATCTTCTCCTCATCTTGTCTTCACCTCTTGATGAGGTAACATGTAAGAAAGGGAATTTATTTCAACCTGTAACTGCAACATAAACCGCTGACTGTCTGTAGCTGTGACCAACACCTGAACAAACCTAACACTAATGAGACACATGTCCAGGCATTATAATTTCACATGAAATATTAAGACTAAATAATTGAAATCACCACAGGTGTCACTGATCCCTGGTTCACGAGACTGACCCTAACGTGAGCGTATGTGTGTAACCCCGACCCTAACGTGAGTGCGTTTGTCAGAAGTCACACGTCTGATGATCGCAGCGAACAACACTACCAGGCAACTGCTACCATAGTCATATGCTACACGTTACATGTCTGACGAGGAAGCTCAAGTTAACGTCATTAAATAAATGATGGGACGTATGATCCATTATACATCACGCCACCTGACCTGGGATGAACTCTGCATAATGCATCAGCTCCCTCATTTATTCATTACGACAAACCGCTGCCGTTTTCTCAAGGTTCCGGGGCCAAGTGAACACAGCAAACACAGTAAACACAGTAAATACCGCTCCGCGCAGCCGCAGGAACCCTGGACCACAGCTGTTAATGAGTGAACGTTTTCAAGGAAAGTGATGAACCGCTTTGGTCTAACGGGAACTTCATCCATCACTTGTTCCACCTAGTTTACATTTATTATTTATCAGACACTTTTCTCCAAAGTGACTTCCACTGAACTCTGTGTAATGTTATCAGGCCACACACCTTATTCACCAGGGTGACTTACACTGCTAGATACACTACTTACACTGGGTCACTCATCCATACATCAGTGGAACACACACACACACACACACTCTCTCTCTGTCACTCACACACTGTGGGTGAACTTGAACAGCATGTCTTTGGACTGTGGGAGGAAACCAGAGCACCCACAGGAAACCCATGGGACGAACATGCGAACTCCACACAGACTGACCGGGGATCAAACCCACATCCTCTCGCACCACCCAGGCGCTGTGAGAGAGCAGCGCTACTCACTGGCTCCTCGAGTGCCTAACAGTTCAGTTGCATGTTTTCAAAACATTTTCAATGTTTATTTTCCTTTGCTAGCATATTTCTCAGATTTTCATATCTGTGGGGGAGCAAATATTACCTGTGTTTACTCTACGAGCCAAGAGATGGTAGTAAAGGGGACCCACACAGAGCAGGAGCATCGACTCACCTCCATTCGCTTCATATCCACAGTGTCTACTGCTCCCACTGGTTTTGGTGACCAGTGACAACATGAGGAACGCTGCACTTTTTTATGGCATAAACCTGTCAGGAGTCGTCACTGAATAGAAGTTTGTGGAGATCGGTGTTATTTTCTGACATCTTAAATGAATTAAATTAAAATAAATAACTAACAGGGAGGACAGCTGGTAGTGGAGTGCGTAGAGCTGCTCCCTTTCATCCCAAAGGGTGCAGGTTCGAATCCCACCTCCAGCTATAGTACCCTTGACAAAGTACTTACCCTAAATTGCTCCAGTAAATAAATTGTGCTTTTGCTGTAATGCATAAATTGTACTTTTTCCTGAGATGTACATCGCTTTGGACAAAAGCGTCTGCTAAATGAATAAATGTAAATGTAAAAATTACCTGTCTGTATAAATGGGTAAACAACTGTAACCTTAACATCGTAAGTCCCTTTGGGGAAACGTGTCAGATACAAGTAAATCCATTGTAGTGAAGCTTCACGTCATGAAAATGTTAAATAATCATTCACATTGGGCTTAGGGTTCACAGGGCTGACGGCGGATCCATGGACAGGCCCCTCGTCCCGCTTTCCACGGCGCCGATCCATATTTGCTCCCCCCACCCCCTTTGCACATTGAGCGATGGACCTCTCCACCCCATGGTGAGCAGCTGAGATGTTTGGACATTACTGCACTGTCCCAGGGGAGCCATAAACCTGAACATGTTTCTCAACCTACACATCTACAGAGCAGAGGAGCTGAGGGGGTGCAAAGAAATGTTTGCTCTTAATCGCTGGTCCGCATCAAGCTGAGAAGTAGTTCGAGAGCATCGATATTCAGCCCATGTCCTCCTCCACACCTCTTCATGCTGGCGCCTGCAAACAGCAAAGTATGTGGCCCACGGGGGTCGTATCCTTGAGGGGCGCGATTTAGAGCTGCCTCGACTCCCGCCGAGGTTGATCAGCGTCCGCGCAGGAGGGACATCGACAGATATTTGCGAGAGGAGGTGACAAAAAAATACTCCGAAGTGTCGACACGCCATTAAAAAGGAGCCGACCCGAAGAAGGTTTCTGCTAAAATATGGAAGGACTGCGTGCTGCTTTCTGCCACTGAGATGAACGGTAGACGGAGAGGTAAGAAGGGACAGGGAAGGGGACGGGCGACCGCACAGACCGGACGAGGAGGAAATGGGAGAGAGAGATGGAGCGAGAGGGGAGATGGTGGTCCAGACTGCAGTCTGTCCTCCCAGCGTCCTTCCCAGGCCTCGAACCCAGCATCACTCATCCTGTCACAATGAACTCTGGATGCTCCCTCCCAGGAGGACTGCCCCCTCCCCGTCCCGCCCCCCCAGGCCCCGGCCATCGCTCTTCATTCTCCCTAACAATTTGGTAATGAAATATTGATTTTTAGTTAGATCCACATTGATGCCATTAGGCTCGTTTTGACGAATCGCAGCGGGCCTGGACGGCCGCCGAGGGGCGGGGCCTCGGACGTGCTAACCTGACGGATGGTTTTTCTTCCTTGTCCTACACTCGGTGGGCCTCCAACCGCCTCATTCTGTTTGATTCCTCCTCCAGCCGGGCCTCGCTCTGTTACAAAGAGAAGTTGAGCACTTTACTCTGTCCCCGTCGTGGTACGAGGGACATTTCCGTCACAATTCACTACAACGCAGGCTGCCTAGTGAGGACAAATGGATTCCGGGGGGGGACGACAAGGCAAGCATTGACTGTGTGGACAGAGCTCTCTGTCCAGTGACTGGACCCCCCACACATCAGACAACCTTCAGTTTGATTTTTAGACTAATAATTTGTCCAGGACATTGTCTTCTTGTGTTAGGAACAGTAGAGTTATGAATTTTTTAAGATACAAACATTTTCCAGTTTATTTGTTAACTTTTAATTTTCCTTCTTATGTATTTTCTGAAGGTTGAGTCCCTCGTGGAGTGGAAGTGACTTCTGGTTATCCGCACAGCCAATATGTGGCAGTAAAGAGCATAGAAACAGAACAAACACACTCTTCTAGTACCAGTTGTGTTCGTAAGACAAGGACTCAGCGTCGTTCTGAACTCCAAACGTTCTCAATATGCAAAATTAATGACCAGACTGGTTGTCAGCGCTCAAACCGGGATCAAATAATATTTCCAAATTGTACTGTTTTGTCTAAATATTGATTTGAGATATCCTTTTCATATCAGTTTCAAAACTTTCATATGAAGGCAACTCTTGAAGGCCAAGTTTTCCACCATCTGTGCTGTTAACAGGCAGATCTGCATGAAACATCTCAGTAACTATAATAAAACAAACATGCACCTTGCTCTTTGCGTGACAGCAATTTATATGTTTTTGCATCATGTATCAGGCCTACTGCACATTTAGTCAGAAGGAAATGTACAAGAGTAACTTGCTTATTTTCTTTAATTTATGGCAGCATATGTCGTGAATCCTATTAGCTACCGTTCAGAATATTTTTGTTTGGATTCAATCGGTTTCATAAAGGTACAACGGTGGGCATTAGGGAGCAGTACCTGCTTCCTCGCTGTTTCTTCCACTCTGACATTTACTGTAGATGTAATTGAATCCTTGCATGGAGACTTTGTCTCCATGGCCCGGTTTGACCCCATTTGGCCATGACCACCGTCTTGCTTTGACTTTTTTCCATATTGCTCTGGAGTGGATTGCAGCCCTTAACATGTGTCGGAAGAGCAGCTCTACATTTCCTCTTCTGTCACAGAAGCTGGGCTCCATTAGACGGTACCTCACCTGCCAGAGAAAAATTAAGATGCATCACTTTACTGTAGTACAAACAATGGCACTAATTACTGTTTCACTGTGCGATTCTCTTCTTGCGTGTTGTTCACAGTTGCCACGTTGGGTACATTTGGAACTTGGCTGTTTGGAGTTATACTGTTCGGTTTAACCGGGTCCCCGGTGGCTTTCTGCATCTTATTGTTGGAGGATCATTCTAGTGGGCATCATTTGATTTACATGCCAGGTCATGTGGGCGTGTCTGGTGCAAGACATTCGATGAGCACTGGGTTCAAATGCCACATGTTTCAATCGCTGATTCCTGAATCGTTAAATCAACTCTCAGTTACAGTTTTGGTGGGCTGGCAAAGCAGAAGCCCAAGACAAAACTGTCCAATGGAGAGAACTTCAGAGCTTAGGGAGGTTCTCCTCATTTAGGGGGTGGAAAGCAATCTCCTTTTGCGAAGAAATACACAGCTGGTCTCTGATTCCAATAGCTCCAACCAACCATATAAACAAACATATTCATATAAATTAATAAATCCGTGTATGCAGCTAAAGGCTGTAAGTCATTTTGGAGGAAAGTGTCACATAAATTAATTAATGTAAATGTGACCTCAGCTGTGAACGTTGTTTTACTTGCACAATCAACAATCGCAGTTTAATTCTCTTTATTATTTCTATTTTTTCATCCAAGCCCACTACCATTTTACCTGTCCATGTCATCCGGGGGTCAGAGGTTGGTAGGGGTGCCGAGCACCAGGCCCCGGTCAATCAGCTGCCGTGACGATGGCCTATCTGTCAGCCACGTGGAGGGGGGACCCTCGTTAGCGGCGCTCACCTGCGCTGAGCTGGAGCACGGCAACGATATCCATCACGGAGCCCCCAGGCGCCGGAGCGGCACCGCCCATACCTCACCCCGCACCGTTCCCTGACAGCGAGCACAACAGCTGAGGGACGAGAGGGATTGCAGGTGGCGCCGGAGGCGGGCGCGACAGCAGAGAAGAGAAGACAGAGCAGTCAAACATTTCAGGCACGCCATCCTGGAGTAATGAAGCATGGCGACAGAATATACCTGCGCAACATTTGATAAAGATGAGCTGACACTCGACTTCAGATGGGTTTTTTCTGTGCATATGGGAGCGAGCGAGGTGGTGGGGTGGGGGTGCGGATGGGGCAACGCGAGGCGTCGAGTCACAGGCTTCGCAGCAGCCGGTTCCGCGGGAGGCGACGAGGCCAAAGACGCGGACTACGACGCCCCCTGTGCCTGGGCCTTCTTGGTGCCCGTGCTCCGACCCAATGTCCCTCTTTAACACCCTTCTGCAGGAATGCCATTGAGAGGGGGGTAAGTGGTGAGAGGGAAAACAAACCATAGGGAAATGATAAGACAGGAACCGGTGCAGCGCTCCATCGAGACCCGATGTAAAATCCCGTACGAAGCCATCTGTGGTCCGAGCCCAGCTGCCGAGGTGTGATTAATGAAAACTTAACAGTGGCTCAGACACAAATATTCATAATTTCTTTTGTAACGCCACCGGAGTGCCGAGCTGCAGATAGGGGTACGTGGGGGGCGGCAGGGGACAAAAGGAGCAACAAGGAGGTGGAGCTGTTGTTTTGGGCCTCAAGATGAAGCTTTGCTGAAGGAGACAGAGCTCACTAGCATTTACATTTATTCACTATGAGACACTTTCCTCCAAAGTGAGGTACAATTCGGGGTAAACTGAAGGTCATCAGCAGCTGACAAACAGCTTTAGGCACAGACACAGGACTATGGACATAGCTTGTGTGTGTGACACCACATGAAGCTCTCAGGAGATCGGGAGAGAAATGACTCTCAGAGAGATGGGTCTGAGACCCTTCTTCAGTGTGGGAAGGATTCAGCAGCTCTGAGGGTCACAAGGAGCTCATTCAGCCATATTGGAATAAAAACTTATAGGGATTCTTATTTAGGGCTTTGAAACCTTGAGGACTTTGAGTAAAAATTACTCTGTTATAATTGGGTAAACCAGTGTACGTAGCTTAATATTGTAGGTCACTTTGGAGAAAAATTTCGGATAAATGTCACTAACGGTCACTTTCTTGTTGCCAATCTCAGTCCAACTCCACCTCTAGAAATTTAAAAAAAAAAAAAAAAAGAGTTAATAAAAAGTCGTCGATCCCTGGAAGGAGCGTTTCATCACTCACATCGTCCACCGTCACACCGACGCCCTGCACCTTCTCCACAAGCCCAGGGGCCTCACCCTCCGTCAAGATTACCTTCACACGCCGTTTTTTCATCAGTTTCCGCTCCAACGACACAAAGGAAACTAAGAAGCAACAGCAACGACGACAACAAAACGAGTCAACGTGCAGCGGTGCAGCGGTGCGGCGCCGGAGAACAATCCCTGCGACACGTTTTTGTTTCGTACAGATTTTGTGCCGGAGCGGCAGCAGAAAAAGCCATTATTGTCCCATTGTTTGCGTTGCGCGAGTCTTTGTCTCCAAACACCAATTGTTTGCAGTGTGAGGGGGCCGCGGTGGAGCCGCGGTGGAGCCGCGCTGGGGCCGCCGCAGAGGAGCCAACGCCGCACGTTTCCATGGCGCACCGAGTCCCAGCGGCGCAAATCCCGAGCGCTGAAGCGCCAAAAAAAAGTCTTTACAGTTATTTCAGGTAAAGTACTGCGACTTACAACGTCCTCAGGCCCACAGAGAGGACCTGTGAAAGAGGAGGTGCAGCGATCATTCATTTATCTGACACTTTTCTCCAAAGCGACTTATAGTATTGAGCTACTTACACTGATTTATGCATTTATACAGCTGGGTCATTTTTTACCACGTCAGTTCAGGGTAAGTGCCTTGACCAAGGGGGCTACAGCAGGAGATAGGATTCAAGTGCAAGGCAGCATCTCTAACCGTTGCACCACCTGCTGTCCGGAGGGTTAAAAGTACCCCCTTTGAAATAAGGTAATCAAGGTAATCATTTTAAAGGTATATGGCAGCGTCAGGAGGAGGCGTAGTGGTTACAGCTGCTGCCTTACATGTAAAATGCCCGGGTTTGAATCTTTTCTCCTGGTGTAGTGCCCTTGATTAAGGTTGTTACCCTGAACTGATGTAGTAAAAATGACCCTGCTGTATAAATGGGTAAATCAGATTAAGCAGCTTCGTGCACAAACTCCACGTTGTAAATCACCTTGGAGAAAAATATTAGTTATTAGTAAGATCACCTTCAGTCTGTGCACATAACGCTATATTTACAGTAAATTGGTAATATTTATAAGTATCGCTGTGATTTGTCATTATTGTTAGAGCAAACCGAGAACCCAACCCAACCCAACCCAACCACCCGACCCGACCCGACTCGACCCCAGACAGCGGAAGCGCTGACCCTGGTGTCACGTTCTGAGGTCATCGGGACTCAGCGGAAAAAAAGTGGGCCTGGAACTTTCCATCAGTTTTTCCTCCAGCGTTCAGTCTCAAAGAATTACTGCGGTGACCCGGAACCCTCATGCCGACCCTGAGACGCGGAACTGGGACGGGTTCGAAGGTTCGGGAAGAGGCCTGGCCTGATCAGTGCAGAGTGGCGCAGTGCGGCAGGTTCGCATCCCCGTCCCATAATCAGCGCTGTTCCTCGGACATTTTACCGCAACTTGACCCGGGTTCACCGGACCCAGAGCGCTGCGTTTAAAGCATTTCCTTATCGCTCAAGTGATCACAGGCCCCCTTCCGGAATGCTTCTTCATCGACCCGCGACGCGCTTTCCGTCAGATGTTCCTAAATGGAGCGGCCGCGTTGCTCCGCTGCGTTCATGTGGGCCCCGGCACACAGCACTCGAGCTCTTTTACTCATTACCGCGCTTCGCTATGCAGACTTCAAAAGCAGCTAAATGAATTACCCCTCAGCCCTTAATTACAAGCAGCTGATTTCCATCAAACAATTTCGAAACATTTGTCAAATTAAAATCCAACGTCATAAATTAAGCTTCATGCTTAATTCCCCGCAGAATAAAAACCGTTTTGTTTTGAATGGCTCCGCAGTGATTGTAAATTCTGGAAATATCCACTCTGACGATGAGATACATCTACATTCTGCAATCTGTGAGAAACACGTTAAAATGGCGAAGTCAAAGAGCTCCTCATCGTCAGACGTTCATAACTCGATTTGTTCATAAATCCAAAAGTCTTTTTTACTATAAAGTCACAATCGATAAAATGTTAGTAATACAAAGTTAAAAATTAACTTTGTTAGACATTTTTGTTTTTTATTAACTGAGTTTAATTAAAATGAAAAATAATTTCTATCAACTGAAAATTAAAACGTTGTCTCCCCAAACTGTGACTTAGTGCTGGTTCATCTTGTAGTCGTGTACAACGTTACTCATCTTGTTATTGATCACCGACACCCAGCAACTCCAGACACGAGCTGTAAACAGCGTGGAAGGGAGTGGAACGAAGGCGGCCCCACGCTGCTTGTGTGCTCTGTACTGCCATCCATTGGCTGAGCGGGGAAACACAGCTCACTTTATTCTTTAATGGGGAAAAAAAGTCCACTGAAACAAAACAGTGGAAAATGTTTACATCTTTAAAAAATTAATAACGTGACCTTTTACATCACGAGGAGCCCGTGGAGAGTAATAATGCATCTCATCTGAATAAGATATTTACCGAAATTACAAAATTTTGAAAGGGTTGCACTGTAAATTTAGATCAGTACGTCCGACCTTCTAGGATTTCCGTCCGATTTCGCAGTTATGTTATTTATGGCACATTTGGAGAAAGACGTAAAATTATATTTGAATTTAATCACGGCCGTTCCCCCAGTAAAGTAGGTTGTGCCCACAGTCCCGTCAGACCCCGTGCTCCACTTCCTGCCCCTCCCCTCATTGAAAATTAACGGGAGGAGTCATATTCCCGAAGATGCAGGCGGGACTCGTTCGGACCATCACTCCTAAAGCGAAAGGTTGATGGGAAACGGCGGCGGTAAAAGTGCAACCGAAGAGGTGGAGTTTTTCTTTCAACTGTTACTGGCGCGACCTTTCGTCTGCAGTGAGACGCTCCGCTCCCGGTGTTCCTCTCAAGGGCCGAGCAGCTGGGACCCCGAGTCTGTTCGTAACCTGATTTGTTCATAAATCCAAACTCGCTTTAGCTGTGAAGGTACAATCAACAAAAAAAAATTAATTCAGACGTCTCACGATTCTTTCACTGGATGGGTTGTAAATACAATGTACTTTATAACATTTTGTTTTTATTGACTTTGGGTAAATTAAAATCAGAAACAATTTTGAAAGGCTGAAAATATCCAATGACAGCTGTTGACTCATTCATCCCATCAACATGCGAAAGTAAAACGACCTGGGTTCGAATCCCAATTCAAGTGGACCAAGTGGTGCAAGAATGGTTAACGCTCCCTCGTCGTCCACCTGAGCCAGAATCCAAACTACTACCGAGCTCATCCAGAACAAAATATCATTTTACGTTTATTTAAGTCTCTTGTCTCGAAAGTAGCGTACCATTTTAAGTATCTTATACTGATTTACCCATTTATACAGCACGATAATTTTTACTGTATCAGTTCTGGGTACAGATGGGTAGGATTCAAGCCAGGGATTCTCAGGTACAAACAGCAGCTCTAACCACTGCGCCACCTGCTGGCCAGAACCTGTCAATAAGAAACATTCAGATAAAAGTTAAAAACAGTGCTGAGATTCACTTCTTGGAAACTCAAAGGAGACAAACACAGTAAAAGTGTGGACTGTACCACAACATTTCAATGAGGAAAACACAGGGACCTAGAAACAAATCCTGGGTTATCGATTTCCTCAGCACACCCCTCCCTCCTAAGCATTTTCCGTACCGCGGTTTTACCCTTTCATCCACTCCCACTGATGGTGTGTAGTGATGTAAATCCCTCCAGAAAGGCACTTCTGGGATTTAAACTGGTAACCTTTTGTGCGTAACTATAGATTCTTAGCCACTTGGCCATGCATTAATACACTTCCACTTGATGCTTTGTGTTGAAATTATGTAATGATACATTTGCATTATGGGAAGCGTGTTAACGCCGAAACGTCTCGTAGAGCTTTTTTGTTCTCTCGCCTTTTTCCTTTTATACACGAATATACACTCATGTGGCTAATGGCCGCTTTGCCAGCTGATTTATTTTTAGACATTTATATTTCACTATTACATCAATTAAATAGATGGGGTTTTGTAAAAGTGGGAAAATGTAATTACTTTTTTGGCACTACTGAGTTATGCCTACGTCTAAACTCAAGGGCAGGGGATAATAAATATCACGTGAAAATTAACCGCCTTAACATTCCGCGTAAAAAGACTTCAAAATGCAGCCCTTTTAGCAAGTGTCATATTTATACTCTACATAGAGCGGCGAAAATGGTGCTTTCTGTAGATGGCCGAGTGCCGTCGCTGGGATTGTCGAGGAAGCAACCAAAACACAACGGGGTGGTCCACAGCCACACAAGATGCGAAACAACACACTGGCTCCTCTTTTCACGAACACTCGAGTTACAAACTTTCTAAAATACGAACACTTTCCAGGTTATTTCCAGTATCGTCTTACTCACTGACTTTCTCGGTTTTCTCTGAACGTTTGCGTCTCCGGCCGAGTGAACGTGACCCGCGTTCACCCTCCGAGCTCCCAGGTGAAACGGGAGGGTGCGAGGGCCTCAAGTCCCACACCCCGAAAAGGTCGACGTGGCGACAGCGACGCCTCTTCTCACTCGTGAAACTAGCAGTGCGTGTTTTCGTTTTTAAAATTAACATGAAATGCACGTAAAGCTCACTTGAGATCGATAATTAATTTCACGTTGGAACAAGGAGACTTACAGATGAAACACATATAAGTGAAACAGGGAAATTAATCACTGGACTTTGGGGGTAAACAGCTTATTTGACTTAAGCCGACTGGAATATTTTGAAGGGGAAATTAATTTTGACTTTATTTAATGCCATATTGGCAAGTTTTTAAGCTGCCCACCTGCACAGATCAATGTGAACACACACACACTCAACTCAAGGAAAGATCACACACCAGTTAGTAATGAATGAACTGTAACTTTGATCTCCTTCCAAAGTTTATACCTATAGTCATGTCGGGTAAGTAATACATTTATTCGATATCTTTCTCAAAAGAAATACAATTATTCACCTGCTTATATAGCTAGGCATCTTTACTGGAGCAATTTCCTTGCTCAAGGGTACTACAGCTGGGATTCAAACCTGTGCCCTTTGGGTCCAAAGACAGCAGCTCCAACCACTACACTACCAATTGTCCTCAAAGTGGCTCAAAAATGAAAATGGACAAACGTAATATCATCCGTGAGGCCCAGCTGCTATGTGGTATTTTACCACACTCTGCAGTAATGTACCATAAGAACCATATGAGTTTCTTTCCTGTTACTTTTCTTCTCAGCATTACTATGATAATTATTAAATTATAATTTATCAGACACTATTAACCACAGTGACTTACAGTATGTGGTTTATACACTGTTACACTGATTTACCCATTTTTACTGCTAGGTAATTTGTACTGTATCAGTTTAGTGTACAGTAAATACCTTGATCAAGTGCACTGAGCAGGAGTGGGATTCGAACCCAGATCCTTGAACTGGGCAACGACAGCCTAACTGCTACGCCTCCTGCTGTCTGAAAGAAACGCGTGAGAAGAAACCGAGCGGCAGGGCAGCATGTGGACGAGCGGCGCAGAAGCTGAGAAAGGATGCGGATGCATCTGCAGTCGAAATTTTCGAACGAGGCCAAAGGTCAAGGAGGAAGAGCGTCCAATTTTGGACATCAGTACAGATCATCATGTGAATCATTGCGACTGAAAACGACCGGACTTCCACTGAGCGAAAGAGCGGTGCGGTTCAGGTTCGTGTGCGGTCTCCCAGGCCTCCCAGGGCGCAGGGGTCCCCCCCCCCCCAAACTTAGAGTTCGCATCACGCTTTAAATTAATGGGGAGTTTGGGGGGAGGGGGGGTGTCCCACGAGTCCCTCGCCGTGTCCCACGGAGCGGTGCAGGGAGCGCCGATGGCACCGAGGAGCGACGACCGCAGACTCATTGACCTCGAGCGACGTGACGTGACATGACGCCCGCTAACAATTAACAGACGTTATTAGCAGGAGCTTTTGTTTTCCTGTCATGTAGCGCTAATGGACCCTTCTTCATACATCACCGACTGCTCCTCATACAACTCGGGATATTAGAAAGAGGGAGAAAAAAACATCTGGCAGAAGTTCAGGGAAAGGACTTCGGCAAGACAGATTCTTTATGCTGCTCATCGTCTTTTATTATTATTATTATCATCATCAATAGTAATAATAATCTTCCAAAGCGACTCACAGTATAGGGCAGGCAGGTCTTATGCTTTAAAATGTACCACATTTAATACTTGAGGATATTCAAATGGGTACAAAGAGCCTTCCTACAGGGTACCGCAGCAAGAGCCCTAATGGGTCTCGAACCAGCAACCCCTTCTTCGTCAGCGTAGTTGCTTCAGAGCTCAGTGCGGAGCGAGTCCCTCTGGGCAGCCGTGGCTCCTGCCTCACTGTGAGCATCGGCCGAGTGCTGCAGGGTGACTCATCCTGTCCACCGTCATTACCGCGGAAACGCTGCCACCTCACATCCCGGTCCTTCTCCTCGGGGCCAAATAGAGACACGTGGACTTCAACTGCCGCTGCAGGCGGGACTGTCCTTCTCCTACCGCTGCTGTCCACACTCTGAGGCTGCGACCTGAACTCGCACAGCGTCATCGTGTGACCCGCTCCCTTTCAGAGGATGACTGACGGCGTTAGAGAGGCTGCGACCACACCGCCGTTCGTCCCGACGCCCGAATCTCCGAAGAAAAGCGTCGCCGGCTCCACCGCGGAGAGCGGAGCGTTCCGGAAGCCTCGGGGTGACGGGGGGGGGGGGGACTGACAGCCGGGCTCTTGGAGGAGAATCAGGAGAGATGTGTACTTAGGGGGGCGGCGGCAGGCTGTCAGTCTGAATGGAGGCGGTGTGCCCCCAGGCCGGGCCCAGGCGCTCTCTTCCCCTCTCCTGTGAGTGACAGCTGAAAACGATAAGTGACGGCGGAGCGCGGGCGCGAGGCTCCGCGTGAAAGCGAGACGGAGCCACCAGCAATGGCAGCGCGTGATACGCGCATCCACTGAAGGCGACAGGCGGAACGTGGGCCAAAGGAAATCAGGATCTCAGCACGGAGGCTTCTTTCGGTGGCTTTGAGCGGCTCCCGCCCAGGTGGGCTTGAGCTCCGGTCCCTTTCCCCCCCCTTTTTTTTTTTTTTTTTTTTTTTTAAAAAAGAAAAAATTAAAACAAGAATTATCATTGACTTGCGTCTCCGATTTGGATTCCTATCTCTGGTCCTTCTCCCACATGCGTCTAAAAATTGTTTCTGCAGATGGGAATTATGGGCATTTTTACTCACCGCAAAGTCTGCAAATGTCTGTGCAGGAACTTCTCGCTTGCGATGTGGAGAAAGGGAAAAGGTACGAGTCTGCGGTCGCCGCGGCGACACGAAGCACGGCACCCCCACCCCCGCGCCCAGGCCTGCTACATCACACCCCCCACATGTAACGGCTGGAGTGCGATGCCATGCCATGCCGCGCTCGCGCCAACCATCCACGCCTTGACCTGCCACACACCGTGAGCCCCACGCCCCCGCGCCTTAGATGCGGGTTCGAGAGCCCGGCGGATCGCCATCTCGCCCGTCTCGTCGATTTTATGCCATCTGTGATCACTTCACCGGAAGGAATAAAGAAGAATGTCGAATAAGAAGTGCTCCTAGCAAACTGGAATCATAAAAGAAAGATTATAGCAGAAAATATGTTTTCCTCACAGCAGCGCTGGAAATATCACGGAAGTTTCCAGAACAACGTGGTTCATTTACCACTTGCTGCGTCCTCTACATGAATAAGTGGAAACAATGTGTAGGTAATAAATGAGAATGAGAACGAGGTCGCCGTTGGAGCCGTGGGCAGCGTTCGGAGGTCACCGAGGTCACAGGAGGGAGGGAGGTCACCGCGTGTCCACGTGCCACCAGGACCCATGATGCACTGCTACGTTAGGGAGGGCGCAAGAAGCACTGCTAAGTGATTTCCGTGGAATAAAGTCATTAGGTGGGTTAACAGGTCCCGTCTGAAGGCCTCCGGAACATTCCGAGCTTGTAGATCTTACCGCATTGTGTGCGTGCGGGCGGGCGTGTGTGTGTGTGCACGACTGTCCAGATGCCAGACGCTCCATCTCGCCCCTGTTTCTGCACCCAGCCAGACCCTTCAGGATTGGAGGCGTCTCTGCCTTCGCTTGACTGACGGCTCCGCTCCACTCCTCTCTCCTCTCCTTGTCATCGTACGCCACCTCCTGGACATTTGCTCAACAACACACACACACACACACACAATATCAGAGCCTGCTCAGTGCTCCCAAAATATTACAATTATTTACAATAAATGCTCATACTTCACTCTCAGAGCAATGATTTGCCATCTCATTGAGCCAAATCAAATGAAAACATCAACATTGCAATAACTGTATAATAATTATTAACTTGTAGGAAAGAATAAGAAAAACACAATGACATACAGTATAACAGTCTGTTTCCATATGACCAGACCTCAGGTGACCACATACTGAAATGAGCGGATGGTCCAGTGGAAGAGTAACAATGTTTCGTAAATATATTTTCCAGAATTTTCCACAAATTAAGGATTAAAAAACTGGGAACTTGGAGCACAAATTAAATTATTAACTTAAATAAGAAAATGTCAAAGTAAGTAAAATCATTAAAAAAATATTATACTACTAATGTAGATTTGGTAAGGAAATGTCATTAACGCTGCACCATCTTCCAACAACTTCGTCATCGTCACCTGACTCTTTTCTCCTGAGTGGTTGGTTAATGGGTAAAAGGAAAAACCAAAGAGTTTTAATGAAAAAGTCATAATAATAAAAAATGTAATATTTATATTTATTTCCAAGCACACAACTATTTTGAAAAACTCTATTTATGAATAACATTGTTGCTATTATGTCTAAATGGTTTCTCAAATCACATATATGGGATGTTGGAACAAGAGGTCAGTGGGACGACTGGTCCCCCCACCCCCACATTCGTTTGGTCATTGAAGGATGAGCTGCGTTGACTTTAATGTATTTATCAGTTCCCTTCACTATGGTAAATAATTTAAACTCAATACGTGTTCAAGGTCAAGACTGAGCTGACGGCAGATGAGCTTTTTGTTCCTCTGCACCTCAAGGCAAGACAAGTGGTGAGCGGGGGGGGGTTGGGGCATGACCCTACAATTTCACTTATGAATGTTTTTAATTGCAAATATGATGAAGTGTGACTTTGGACGTTCGCATATCCCCTGAAGCTCGACTTATATGAACAGGAACAGGTGACACCAGAAGGACATGGAAATGGTCTCTAGGTGACGTCCTCCACCAGATGGTTCAGGATGTTCATACTGGGAGGAGATGGACGCTGAAGACAGGCGGTGCTGTCCACACCCCCCCGCCTAAGAATATGATTGACAGGTGTTGTTCAAGGCTACTGAATTATTTACCTTTGGAAGCTGGAGATTCTTTGTCTCACTTCCTTTTCTACCCAAAGTCCAGACCATGAACCTAGATGAATGAGAAATAAGATCTGCTCCTTTTGAAATCTCCTGTCACAGAATGATGGGAGGAGCCACTTCTGGAAAGTAGACACTCATATTTAGGGTTAGAATGGACAGATGATTGGATGGATGGAGGGACATGCTGCCGCTGCGAAGAAAACGGAAACACAAACTCCTGGAGACGCGAAGCTAACAGGAGCCCTTTTCGAGCCTAAATGAGTTCAACTAAAAGCCGCGTCTCTCGCTGGGACATCAGCCGAGGGTCATTTCTCAGGCGCGCACCTTCACGTGGAGGACGTTCTCCATCCACCCGTTTGCCTTCCCTGTCATTTGTCACAAAGCTCAAAAGGGACAGTGACAGCAGTGCGAGCGTCGCAAGGACGTCCATCCAAACTCTTCCAATAGGTGTCGGTAGAAGGGACACTAATTGGGGGTGGGGTTAATGTTCATTCTAATCACTTTTTCACCATGAAGCACAAATTAAATGCCATTAAATGTCCTGGGAATCATTTCAACTTATAGAGAGGAGGGTCTCTGAATTTTGGGTTTTGATTTGCGTAGTTTGGATGTGACTCATTGTCACCTGGGCCAGGGGGGTTGGGGAGGGGGAGGGGTAAGCCCGACGGTGCAATAAACTGGGGACACTGGGTCTTAAAAAGGCAAAAGTACCGGATGGGGGCTGAACCGCGGTAACGTGGTACGGCACGCGTTCCGGGCCACGCAGCGGTTCTCCAGCCTTCAAGAATCGCCGACGTGGACGTGTTCGAACGATGGACCCGCGACAGCGGATGTACAGTGTAACAACAGAGCTGTTCAAAGAACAAGCTCCGAAACATCGTTGAGCGCGGCGTAACTCCGAGTCAAGAGTTCATGACCAGACACCTGCGACGTTTAAAGCTCAGATTCTTATTTGCATTTTAAAGTCTTTCTTCACTGAACTGATGGGAATCTCCACACTGTCACCCTTCTGTTTTATTCTTCTCATTACCATCACACAGCAAACTCAAAAAGGAGAGACACTCATTTATATACGTTTCTGTGATATCAATTTTTTTTTTTAAAAAAAAAGTACTACATTAATGAGTAGGTAATTATAGCTTAGTGTGCAAACCTCAGCGTAAATGAGTCGAAATAAAACCCTATTTGCGTCATTTTCCAAACCACTTCAGTCACAGGAGCAGGAGCCCTAGAGATTAAAGCGAAGGACCGGGGTTCGAATCTCACCTCCTGCTGTTGTTCCCTCGATCAAGGGATAAACCCGGAGTTAACACAATAAAATTTAGTTTGTACATTTTTTTAAAGAGAAACAGTCACACACACACACACATTTTCAGAACTGCTTGTCCCATACGGGGTCACAGGGAACCGGAGCCTAAGCTGGCAACTCAGGGCGTAAGGCCGGAGAGGGAGGGGACACACCCAGGATGGGACGCCAGTCCGTCGCAAGGCACCCCAAGCGGGACTCGAACCCCAGACCCACCGGAGAGCAGAACCCGGTCCAACCCACTGCACCACCATCCCCCCCCCCTTAAATAAAATGCTTTTTTTTATTATTATTATTATTATTATTATTATTATTATTATTATTATTATTATTATTATTATTAGCAGCAGCAGCAGTAGCTGTTGTATTAATCAGTTTTGATTAGTAGCAGTGGGGGGAGCGCAGCGGCGCAGCGGGTTTGTCCGGGTCCTGCTCTCTGGTGGGCCTGGGGTTCAAGCCCTGCCCGGGGTGCCCTGTGTCGAACTGATGTCCCATCCTGCGTGTGTCCCCTCCCCCTCCAGCCCTGCGCCGTGTTGCTGGGTTTGGCTCCGGTTCACCACGACCCCGCTTGGGATGAGCGGTTCCAGCCTGTGTGTGTGATTATTAGCAGTGGTAGGTAATAATAATAGCAATAATCAATTAAGTTATTGTTAGTTTCATTGCTGCGGGTTCCACTCTGCTGTAAATATCAATTGAGACCCACAAAGATCTCCTGTACATTCATTACTGTCAGTGGGGGAGAGGTGCACAGGCAGGGTCACACACTGGAGGTCTCGCTCATGCCCCCACGGTGGCTGTCGCACGGACACACTCGTAAAACGTCTCTGCCCACGGTTGGCGAAGCCCTGGGTCACGAGCCCACGTGCTACGCGCTGCTCCGGACCTTTGCTGAACCTTCCGCTTCCGCAGCGGACGGCGCAGTCGTCCCTTCGGCGTCGTTAAGTGCTCCGGGCCTTTCGCCTCGCGTTCGAGCGACGTGTCCGACCCCCACCACCCTCCCCCGGCACGGAACCCGCCATCTGCGGTCTGCCGGGCCGTTTCTGACCGGGCCTCGGTGGTTCAACCTCACTAGTGACACGAGATCCATGCCCATCAGGCCGCTGGCTGGGGATCATACCAGTGACAAAGGTACGATCAAGATGTTCAGATGGGGACCCTCTGTAGACATCAACAGCATGGGTATGGACATGGGCTTATATCCCAAAACTGTAGAGGGCAAGTCCATGGACTCATCCCTTTTCAAGACCTTTAACACACAGTTAAAAGAGAAACAGGACATACAAAATACTGTGGCAGCAGGTGGCGTAGTGGTTATTGAATTTCTGTTAAAGGACTTTGGTTTGAATCCCTGCCCATGCAGCAATACACATGATCAATGTACTTACCCTGAACTAACAGGGTAAAAGTTACACTTTTTCACAATTTTATAGAGCGGTGCAAAAAGCTTAACGCCGCAAGTCGCTTCCTCGCATACAGGTGAGTCGCGCTGGACTTCTGTACGTTGGACGACTGCGTAGGAGGATGTGGCAGCGGGGTGGGCGGGCAGGCGGCTACAAGGTACAACGGGAGGAACTGGAGCCTCTTCTCACATTTTAATGGCGTTTCCATGGTTACCTAGATAACTAGAGCCTGACAGAACATAAGTGCTCATGAGCAGAGAAATATATATGTGTATGTGTGTGAAAATAATCATACATACATACACATACAGAAAAAATGTAAAGTTCACGGGACGATCATCACAAGTCCAAGTGGTCGTAAGTCACATACTGTATGTTTTAAGTCAAACGCTCCCTCAAAGGTGCTAGTTAAAAAGTATCCACAACATGGAATTCCACTTAAATGCTAAATTATTGTGAATATTTTTCAACTACAAATACATACAAAATAAAATCGTGATCTTGGGCTGGAAGTCGCTGCCCATACATTTATGTACCACGATACGCTAATGAGTGAGAGCTGCACGGGGAAATTAAGTCCACTGGAAGTGGGCAGATGCCGGCGGAGTGCGAGATCAAGTTCGCCAAGTGACATTTAAAGGGATGCGAGGCAGACGGAGGGCTGTCGTCACACGGGCCCCCGCCCGCCTACAGGGAGGTAAACACACAGATGGTGTCACTCACCGCTCGTCTGGCTGCCCGGGGTGTCACCGGCGCTGCCGTCACACGTCGCTCGCCTGTCACATCTGTCAAGCGCCCGTTGATCCAAGATGACGTTTCGGAAAAGAGCAAACGAGTCACTTCGGGAGACTCCCGTTGCCTGCTGTGGCTCGTGTGAAATGAAACACGGTACCGCCGCTGCTCGCAGGTGAGCGTTTACCCCTGCAGTGGGAATCCCCCCTTGTTCTCAGGAGACAAGATGTGCGCAACGCAAACCAGGACCACCATACACCAGCTCCTCACGTTATGAATTTTCAAACATAAAAACATTCCCCGGTTTATTCATTCCTCATAAACTGCAATATCCTCACTTGCCCGTTCGCTGTAGGTGTCAATTTTAGAGAAGTGAACACAAGCTGCGTTTCCCCTCCCGGCCGACAGGTGGCGGTAAAGAGCGGCCAAACAGAACAGGGGGGTGGGACACCTGATTCAACACACTCCCACAGTGTTTACACCTCACGTACCGCGTTCCCGAGTGCCGGTGATGAATAACAAGAGGAGGAACGCCGCACGTTTATGAGATGAATCAGTCAACATGGTCACCGAATAAGACTCCGGACACAAACTTTCAGTGCGGCACAAGTTCAGGAAGATGTTAAAAGGACCAACAGCAAAATTATTAGAAGCTCAAATCTAACTGAGGGAATATTGAAGTTTTAGTTACTGGAAAAGTGACTCGGGAGTTACGAACAAAACGAGTTATGAACAGACTTTATATCGCAGCTGTGTTTGTAGGTTAAGAAGGAAGGACATTTCAATTTGCCCAATATTTGAATAATGTGACAAATGTAAAGAGCACTTTGCTGGAGCACATGGTGAGAACGCACCTGTTCCTGGGTCCGGTTCGGTTCGGTTCGGTTCAGTTCAAGGCTACACGCGAGGGCTTCGGCGCTCGCACAGCACATCCAACAGCACGCGGACAACCGGCTCGGCTGCGTTCACCTCTTTAATGTGCACATTATATCACAGCTCCAACGGTGTACAAAACAACAGTTCAGGTGTGAGAGTGGAGAGAGGTAGAGAGGTTCTTGCTGCTAACAGTCTCTTCTATTAAACAATGGAAAAATTTTAAGAGAAGAAAAAAAAAAAAAACGCTGCGTTGCTTCACTGTCCATCCATCACAACTGATAAATAGCAACTGAGCAAACCCGTGTTCTATACCACTGTGTATCAGCAAAAAGTTTTACAAAAATTTTTAAAAATTACTGAAAAACTGCTCATGGTCACATGGGAGAGGCTACAAACACCAGGGAGTGGAGCCAGCAGTTTAATGTGGAATGGTGTGTGTGTGTGTGTGTGAGAGAGACACTAGAACTTTTGTTCAGTATGTCTGTTCAGTCCCGTCCTGGGTGTGTGTCCCCTACCCCTCCAGCCTTACACCCCGTGTTGCCGGGTTGGGCTCCGGCTTGCCGCGACCCCGCTCGGGACGAGCGGTTCCAGTCAATGTGTGTGTGTGTGTGTGTGTGTGTGTGTGTGCGCGTCTGTTCAGTACCAGTCGAGTGTCACTGTGTCCCGCCCGTCTGCAGCACGTTCCAAGGTCACATTTGTCCATAACAGACGATGCAAAGACACCCATCGCACTTCTCATAAATAAAGACATAAAAAGAATTAACATTTAAAACAAAGCAGGAATATACAGTGCTGTGAAAAAGTATTTGCCCCCATCCTGATCTCTTCTGTTTCTGTGTATATATCATACTTAATTATCCCAGAAATGAAAACAAAGGCAACCTGAGTAACCACAAAATACAGTTTTTAAATGACAATGTTATTTATTGCAGCAAAAAAGTTATCCAATAACAACTGGGCCTGTGTGAAAATGTATTTGCCCCCATAGTAGATTTCCGCAAATCTATGAAACTACATTTATACCGGGGTTCGGCTGGACTACACACAACCAGGCCTGATTACTGCCACCTCTGTTCTATCAAATCAAGACTTAAATAGGACTTTTTCAACAGCATCGAGCTGGTGAAAAGGTTTTACCCAGCAACACGTTATGCCAAAGTTGAAAGAAATTCCAGCATTCCAAAATTCCACCAAGAGCACAGTGATGACTCATCCAGGAAGTCACCAAAGAGCCAAGGAGGACATCGAAGGAACTACAGGCTTTTCTTGCATCAAGAAAAGTCACTGTTCACGACTCCACAATCAGAAAAACACCGGGCAAGAATGGTATCCATGGAAGAGTGGCGAGGCGAAAACCACTGCTAACCCAGAAGAACATTAAGGCAAATCTTAATTTTGCCAAAACACACCTTGATGATCCTCAAAACCTTTTGCGAGAATATTCTGTAAACTGATGAGTCAAAAGTGTAACTGTTTGTAAGATACAGGTCCTGTTACATCCGGTGTAAACCAAACACCGAATTCCACAAAAAGAACATCATACCTACAGTCAAGCATGGTGGTGGCAGTGTGATGATATGGGGATGCTTTGCTGCTTCAGGGCCTGGGCAACTTGCAATAATTGAGGGCAATATGAATTCTGCTCTCTTCCAGAAAATCCTAAAGGAGAAAGTCCGGTCTTCAGTCCGTAAACTGAAACTCGAGAGCAACTGGATTATGCAGCAAGACGATGACCCAAAGCATAGGAGTAAGTCCACCTCTGAATGGCTCAAAAAAGCTAAATTTAAGTTTTGGAGTGGCCTAGTCAAAGTCCTGACTTGAACCCAACTGAGATGCTGTGGCAGGACCTTAAACGTGCAGCTCATGCTCAAACCCTCTAATGTGGCCGAACTAAAGCAGTTCTGCAAAAAAGAGCGGGCCGCAATTCCACCACAGTGCTGTGAACGACCGATTTCTAGTTATCAGAAGTGTTTGGGTGCAGTTATTGCTGCTAAAGGTGACAATTAGTTTTTCACATGGGTGAACTTTTTCTTTGCTTAATAAAAAAAAAAAAAGTTAAAATTCAAAACTGTATTCTGTGTTTCCTCAGATTGCCTTTTTTATGTTGTATTTCATTTGAAGTTGTAAATCTATGTAGTATGAGATATACACGAAAAACAGAAGAAATCACTATGGGGGTAAATACTTTCTCACTGCACCGTAGTTATGAGTTTTCTAAACACAACATTAAGAAATCCAAAAAAAAATTAAAAATTGAAACGCAGTAAATGCACTGGGGTTCACAACTTCATTTGGCCTCATTTGGATGCTGGAGACAGCGGTCAGAAACCTTTGTCTGGGTGGTCAGCAGGACGGAACCCTTCCGCTTGTCCCCTGCCATCAACTTTTCGGAAAAAGGAGCCGAATGCTCTTCAGATAATTCAAAATTAATCTCATCACATCCCTCCGCGGACCGAAAGGCCGCGGCCGGCGCGATCACCTGGGCGAAGGCTGCTGACCGCTGCCCTGAAGGGTTTGGTTCGACCGGGAGAGACAGTCATCTCCCCCTTGCCCTGCCCGTGTGCAGCTTCAAGCTGGCAAAGTCCTGCAAGTACCAGGGTAAAGCTGTGGTAAAGCTAAAGTAAACCGTGGCTATTCACCACAGCAAAAACCTGTAAATAACTTCACTTTGGTAGCAACTTCAGATACAATCGCCATCATTCACCAACACATCTTTGAGCGCAAAAACGTGCGTCAGTAAATACAGCAAGAAACTGATTAGAAAAAGAAAATGATCAGTTAAAAATGACACTTTCTGAGCAGGTAAAATTCAAAAGGTTAAAATAAATAAAACCCGTCAAGTTAAAGGGAGAATAAAAAAATAAGGACACATACAGTACATGAATTATGGTAACGTGATATTGGTAACAGCTGGGGGGGGGGGGGGGTGTCTTACAAAGGGACTATAATTGGGCTCTTGTGGACCTGGGAGGAGGTTATTATAAAGGCTGGGGGGTGGGGAAGGGGCTCCCCTAGTAAACGCTGCACCTAAAACCCACCGCGAACCACAAGCAGCAGGATCATCAGTCAGCTTCATGGTGAATAAAGAGCTTTAAAAGGACAAAGGGTTTGGGACGACCACCCGACAGAAGGATTTTGGACGCAGGACCAGGGTCCGATGGACTAAGTTTCGCTACTTCTATTACGGTGTATCCTTGACTTAATGGACTAACTGGGGAGGGTCTCCACGAAACCAACAACGTGTTAAATAAGAGACGATACATTGTGAAGCACGACGCCACCCGTTTTTACGTGAAAAACACCACCTTTCGCTAAATAAATATGACACAGCATGCCTTACAAAGTAACGAATAACAATAAGTAGTAATAATATCAGACGCGTTACGACGACAGCAGAACCGAGGAACACACTGAACTCTACACCAGAAGGGGGGAGAGGTGGGCGGCGCAGGAGCGAACGAGGGAAAAATCGCGAGTTTCGTCTCTGACGGCTCAGCAAACACTCCCTCCAAACTCGTTTTTCACCCGTTCAGCTACATGTCAATTAACAGAGTTACTACAGCCGCGTACACGTCCTAGGTGCCTGTTTCATAAACTTTACGGATTAGCCAATTAACTTTCCATCACGGGTTCCATCGTGATTCTCCTCTCACAAAGTCCCCCAAGACAAGCGCCTCCGCTCATGCGACTCGTAGCCCCTTCTTGCTTTCCCAGAATGCACCGCTGCCGCCCACTACCGCCTCAGCAGCACAAGTCCCGAGGATACGGAACAACGAAAATTACGGTGCTCCGGTAGCTACCGAGAAGCGGCCCGATGACCGGCTGCCTATCCGCAAGACGGGAGCTCTGTCGCCCAGCAGCCCCTCGTTCTAAGTGCCCTTTAACCGCGTTCTTATTAAACGGGTACTGAACCACACACCTCCGTTAATGCCCGTTTAACTCCACCCCCTATTCAGTGACCACCGGGCCGCACCCTCATTTAATGCCCGTCAAACCGTGCTGCCTGCGCGCTGTTCGCCCGCAGATGAACCCAAAGACGGCGGTCACCGTTCTCACAGACTCCTTGAACCTCAATTAAAGTTCTCCACAGAAGTGCGATTTAATAAAAAGGAAGAAAAAAAAAACGGACTAAAACCCAGTGAGGGTTGAAAAAGGGAACAGGAGCGTTGGACCGATTTCATTCATCTCACTTCCACAGTGTTTACAGCCCCTTTCTGGTTTCCCTGAGTGCTGATGATTAATACTCCTGCATGAGGAACACTGCGTATGTTTATGGGATGATGAACTGCCCAATAACTTACACTGAATGGGGGTCTGAGGCCATCACTTTTTCTTTTTTCTTGTTGTTTTTCCATTTTAAAGTCGCTCAAGGTTTTTAAAAATATTAAAATACAAAGCATTTCTGCTTATTATAGCTATACTTAGCACTTATTAACCTTCTACTGACTGTGACTTCGGAGTTATGAACAAAACAAGTTACAAACAGACCTCCGGTCCATATTGTGTTCGTAAGTCGAGGAGCCGACGAACCGGTCTGTCGACGTGGTGCTCAGGGAGTACTTTGTTTCACTGGAATGGGAATGTGGTCAGGGACGGTGGCACATACTTTCGAAGCGTCCGCCATCGAACTTGCAAATCCCACTTTTTCTGAACACAGAGGAGTCCCACTGGAACAGTACCACGAGAACCACCACAGTGAACCATACTCGTAATGACCATGAACTGCTGTTGGACCGCAACCTCACTGCTTCGTTGCCGCTGCTCCGGACTCGCGCTGAGGTTGAACCAGGTTGGGAGAGTCCCTCACTGCGCGGTCAGGCCCCTCCGGTGCGTTGTCGGAGCGCTCGCGGAGCGCGATCGCCACTTGCAGTCGCAGTTGGAGCCCCGCGTCCTTAGGGTCCCTTTCTGAGCGCCACGGCACGGTCCCTCCGCTGCGGCACAGGGACACAAAGGCACACGCTGCTGTTGACCGACAGCACGGTGACGTTCCGTGCGGCCGAGGCTCGCACCCCCGGCACGCCTCACTCGTCGTTTCCTTCAGCCATCCACCGCCGCCATCGGGACGAAGGGGAGTCACGGTGCCACCCGGTTAACTAGCGCTGCCGCTGCGCTTCCCAAAGTCAGGCCTGCGGAGATCATTCCGAATTTAAATAAGGAGAGGGTTCGAGAAATGCCTGGGGCTCTTAATGTCCCAATAGCACCCAGGAGCACTTTGACGAAACACCTTTACTTTGGGACCATAGAGGCGTACAGTAAAAGCACTGAGGTCCTACCAACTTCCTGGGTGCAGTTACCTGTCTGCAGGTATGTCTGCCATGTGGTGCCAAAATATGAGCAAATATGAAAAATAGGGAGTGCATGGATGAGTGAGTAATGCTGTAGGGTTCGTGCTGACCTGAGAGCTTTCGGAGGTTGATTTATTCACCCTGTCCACTACAGAGGAGGTGTTACTGATGGGCTGGAGGTGGGGGTGGGGGAGTGGAGTGCCTGGGGGCAGGTCCCTAAATAGGGTACAGTGTCAGAACACACACACACGCACGCACACACACACAAACACACGGAGCTGGAGAGCTAGCGGGAGAACCGAGTCGAACCCGGAACCCAATCGGCGGTATTCGGCCCCTCCCCCGACAGATTCCGTCCACAACACGCAGCTCAGCCCTGGACACGGAAATGCAGACACGCAGAAACACGCATCACACACGCACGAACACTCATCACACGCAGCTGGAGGGACGTACTTGCGCAGGGGGGCCTCCGGGGGGGGGGGGTGGGTGGGGCTTCAGTACGGTGGAGTTGCTTCGACTCCGGAACCGCTGCGGGAACAAGAAAGCTGTCAGACAGCGACTTGGTCACCAACCTGTTGGCTCCTGCTGTGGCAGAAGGGTCGACCGCGCACTCGCGCCACAAAGCAAACGGGACACGTGCGGTTTAATGGATGCCGGAGGCCCTCTGGTGGTGGACGTTGTACACGCACACACATACACGTAAGTGTGCGAAGAGATGAAGGCGGACAGCGGAACGGGCACGAGACACACACACTGTGCCGCTGCTCACGCAGCTCATTAGCATGCAATTACCCCCCTCCCCCCGACAGCTCATTAAAAATGTATACAGTTCTTCACAGGTCAGGAAGTACACAACCCCGAGTACCGGTAAATGGCACGGTGGCACAGCGAGTAGCGCTGCTGTCTCACAGCGCCTGGGTGGCACGAGAGGACGTGGCTTCGATCTCCGCTCAGTCTGTGTGGAGTTTGCATGTTCTCCCCATGGGTTTCCTCTGGGTGCTCTGGTTTCCTCCCACACTCCAAAGACATGCTGCTCAGGTTCCCCCATAGTGTGTGAGTAACAGAGTGTGTGTGTGTTCCACTGATGTATGGATGAGTGACCCATTGTAAGTAGTGTATCTAGCAGTGTAAGTCACCACGGTGAATAAGGTATGTGGGCTCATAACACTACAGAGAGTTCATCGGAAGTTGCTTTGGAGAAAAGTGTCTGATAAATAAATAAATGTACATGTGAAGGTAATAACACACCCTCTATGGAGGCAGAGCCACACACTAACCACACTCACTCTTACACACACACACACACACACACACGATTCCCCCACCTGCATGGCACTTCATGTGTGTGTAGCTGTCCAGCTTCACTGCTGCAGTCCCCTTGCTGGGCCGCTGACATCTTTGCTCCTACTAATGAATAATAAATGGGGAATGACGTTAAAGGAGATGACACTGCGCAGGGGCCGAGAGGAGCATCGTTAGCCTTTCTAATGTGTCGTTATTGGGGGGGAGGGGGGCTCCTCGAAGTCCTGCACATCGCCATGCCATCTGACAGCCCCCCCACGGCACGCCCAGCGCACATTCATTACAGTCAATTACAAGGCCGTGTGGGACAGCGTGTGACACGTCAAGCAAACGCCTCCTCATCTGAGTGTGTTTTTCCACTCATCAGTTGGGCAGCTGTGATGACATGGGGGGGGTCAGGGGTCAGTGGACAGATTAAGCTCGGTCCTCATAACGGCCGGGAGAAAGGCAGGTACGCACACGGGTTCGAAGGGGAAGCGCACCCCGGAGCCCTCGGCCCACCCCGGCCCAGCGACGGATACCGTCCCCAGCTGGGCTCCTGTCCCAAAGGTCACCTTATCGTTATCAAGCGTGACGACTGCGCCCCCGACCGCTGACACACACATCGTCTGTCCAAAGAGCACCGTCTCCCCGACCGAGACGCCAACTAACGTTGAAAAATGCAGTTTGTAAATGTCGGTTTTCAGATCAAACCTCAATGAATTTATTCATAGTTTGACATTTTTATCTGTGATTTGTTCCCGTACGTTACTGTTCTGCATGAGGTGTGTGAAATCATTCGAAATATTTGTGGATTTGGCCTTCACCGGTGTCAGGTGATCCTCCCGAAAAATGCAATCATCATGAAATGTACACAAAGTCCAGTTGATACTGGGGGGGGGGGTTCACAATGAAAATTAAGCAAAAATTAATTAATACTGAACTTGACTTTGATCAATCAGTCCTTTAATACTTGGTTACTGACAATCATGAGCTCTGCCCACTTTCTGAAAGTGCCCACCTCTCACCTGTACTGGTCAGCTGCAGGGTAGCGGAGCCCCGCTGAGGGTAGATGGTGGCCCCGTCGCGGGTGCGGCGGTTCTTCTGGAAGCTCACATTGTCCGCTGAGGTGTTTGGCATCAGCTTCTCTCTAGCCAGGACAACGCCACCCGGAGGCCTGGAGATACCTGCCCTTTGCGCGCTGGAGCTAAATTCAGCTGAGGGGTGGGCCGGGGGCAGCGGGAAGCTTGTGGAGCCGGCGTGGCCAGACGGGCCGCGTTTGCCGAACAGCATAGAACCGAGCCCCTCCCGGGGGGGTCGGGGCTCGCCGGCGGGTCCCGTCGCCGATCTGGGACTTGCCGTTGATACCTGAGGGGGGGTCGTGCTGAGCTGGGTGCTTCTGGGAGCCGCCTTTCCCTGGGACGCGGTAACATGGCCGGTGGACTTATCTTGGCTCGGGGGCTGAGTCCGGGCGACCCGGCTCTGCGGGAGGGCGGGGAACTCTTTCCCCTTCCAAGCGGGCGGAGGCCCTGTGCGCCTCCAGGATGCCAGCCCCCCTGGGGGCACCTTCGTAAGGCTCCGGTGCACCCAGCTGGGCACCAGGGCGATGTTCTTCACCTTGTGGGCGGTGGACTGGTGCACCCACAGCACCTCAGGGTAGAGGGTGGAGTAGGAGCAGTAGGAGCACTGATGCCTCAGTGCCCCCCCCCCAGGGACAGAGGTGGCCCTCGGGTCGCTCAGCCTCTCCGAAAGGTCAAGGGGGGCCGCAGAGGTCCCGTCCTGTGGGATGTGCTCCTCTTCAGCATGGTTATCAGTGCCGCTCTTTAGCAACGCTGTCCCCTGTGGCCAGCACGAGTCCTTCAGTTTAGAAGTCCTGCAGGCACCTCTAGGTGGGGGGTCACAGGGATACCCTGTACCCATCAGAGAGTCCCCGGGTTGGCTCGGACCCCTCTCATCTGCATGGCGAGCTACAAAGGGAATAAGCATTTTTTTTTTTTTTAAACTGCTCGGATTGCATTCATGGGATACTTACACCGGTAAACACAGATATACATTTATCTGACACTTTTCTTCTAAGTGACTCACAGTGTTAAGGTACACAGTTACTCACCCATTCATACAGCTGGGTAATTTTACTGGAGTAATTCAGGATAAGTACCTTGCTCACGGGTACGACAGCTCGAGGTGGGATTTGAACCTGCAACCTCCAAAGCCAATATGGAACCAGCTCACATATTACTGATTAATACTGAACTTGACTTTAATCCTGACCTACTACCTCTTAGTTTTATTATCTAGGGTATATGCCTGGTTTGGGGAGTCTATGCAGTTGTATGGGGGCTGGGTGACATCACAGCTGGAGGGAAAAGAAAAGAAAAGAAAAAGGAGGAAAAAAAAAAAAAAAAAACAAACATCGTCTGACACCACTTGTCCCATAAGGGGTCGCGTGGAGCCGGAGCCTAACCCGGCAACACAGGGCGTAAGGCCGGAGGAGGAGCGGACACACCCAGGACGGGACGCCAGTCCGTCACAATGTGCCCCAAGCGGGACTCGAACCCCAGATCCACCGGAGAGCAGGACCCGGCCAAACCCACAGTGCCACCGCGCCCCCCGGAAAAAAGCACATCTTTTAAAAAAAAAAAGAAAAAAAAAAAGGCAGAGCTGGGAGAAGCACATCCTGCCGTATTTTGGAGGGGCTCACGGAGAAATGGACCCTTAAGACCACAAGGCGGCAGCATCACACAAAGCTACGTTTGAAGTTCAGGCGCAATCGTGAGGTCGGTTGGGGAAACATCTGGCCCTTTTCTTGCAACATGTTCATCTTTACTTTGCTGTAAGACACTGTCCACTTATCCAGGATGAAAAATCGCTTGTGCCCCCCCACCCACAGGCCATTCGGAGCATTACACGGGATTTCACAATTACAGAGGTATATTATACTCTTATATTTATTCATGACTGTACTGCCATGATAAATCACTTTGTTATAATATTTAATCAAACTGGACCCTCTGAACGAAACCAGACCGCATCCCGACTTGTATAGAAACACAACCTGTTTTTCTAGGTCTTTCAGTGGAAACAGCAGCACGGGGCGCTACGGTGGTCCAGAAGTACACTTGCTACCAGCGTACAGCATCCAGCGTCACTGGCCTCGATCCGGTGTCGACAAAATACAGATGTGTGTGTAGCCTCGATACACACCTCAGTACACACCCCGGTACGAGGGACACAGCGAATGTACTGCAGCAGCGCCGAGTCTGGCCACAGAATCCCTCACCAGTGGTAGCAGCAGTACGAAGCACCTGCGCAGGTCCTGGAGCAGATTCTGCACATCAGGCAAGGAGCTTCGTGGCCCCCCTCCCCCCTCCCCGAGGACCCCTAGCGGCGCTGTGTTTACGCACACGACGCGTTTCCCACTCCCACAGTGCGGAGCAGCCAGCTGGCTCTGATTATCGTCCCGAACTCCAGTGCGCTGGGGGTATTTTTACAAGAGCCCTACAGAGATGGCGTCTTCCTGCTCACGCACTCCGTTTTCCCACGGTGCAATCTGGCGTCAAGGCCAGGTGAGCGACATGACTTTAGGTGTGTGTGAAATCACTCCTTGTTCAAGGCCTTTCCCGCTGCTCCAGGACCACCTGGGTCCATCCCGAGGACAAACACGAGGCACCAAACCATACGTCCCCACAAGGTCTCCATGTGTCCCTTTTTATTATTTATTTACCCACGTACAAAAGGTAAAGCACGGAGGTTCTTGGTTCTGGCTCCGTCGCGGTGGAACAACCTCCCCCTCTCGCTCAGAACTGCTGAATCTCTGTCCACATTTAAAAGGGTCTTGAAACTCACCTCTTCCAGACTCACTTTGCCCATCGTCTCTTAAGTTTACGTAAGGTGTAAATGTTCATGCACTATAACTTTAAGACCATGCCAGGTAAACCTTTACACAGCTACTCCTGTAATGTAACATAAACGTTTATCTGTATCTCAAAAAAAAAAAATTATTACTAGGAAGGTGATCAGGATTAGTGGATATTCTGATCAAGTTTTATACAGCTACTTGTGTGATGAACATTGGTTCATATGGTAGAAAGGAACTAAGTGCACTTAAGAATCACACGTCTGCATCCAAGTGTCTCTTCCTGCTAGCGTAACGTACACGTAGTATTTTCTACGAAATGTTCGGTCGCTTTTCTCTAAAGCGACCGATAAATGAATAGACGTACATGGAAATGTAAGTGCAAATCGCAGCTCCTGTTCTCACACACACCCAGGGCCTGAAAACAGGAAGAAAGAGGGGAACCTGGAAATGTCGACAGCTCGGTTCTACATTTAACCCTTCTGGCCTCAGACAACACGGAGTAAATCTGAGAAAGTTCTAGAAGGCCAACAGGTCAAATTTTTTCTCTGAAGGCGATGATATTCTCTGACTCATTTCTTTAGTGCTTTCTTCCACGATCAAGACTCACCGAGAACAAAACCTACCAGACTACATGGCAATTTCACACCACTGTTACCTTGAATGACCCCGACGAAGATCCGTTCCACCACCAGGCCTCCAATGCATCAACAACTCAGTGCCTTCACCATAACTGCAGTGTAGGCTGATAGATATCAACCACTGCAGTAGATGACCCAGCTTTGCGGTATTTAGGACACACAGCATTGATGGTGAGGAGCTTTATTTACTGCATATTGCAACATCTTGCCAGGTGGGGGACACAACTACAGTTTACAATGTTTGTCTCTCTCATGTACGGCTCTTCAACACAAATTAAGTTACCTCTTTGCTGGAGGCAAGTCAGACACGACTCCTGCTGTAAAAAGTTTACAGTGTTAAACAATCATGTAAGTCCTAAGTGAACTGACTTACTGAACTCCACAAAATCAGTGGTTTTAAACCAACAAAGTTTTACGAGTTATTTCCATTGCAGATGGTATGAGTCTTTGGTCCACCTTACGTGTTTTGGCACCTGTTCATGGGAAATTGTAAAGGCCACAAAAATGTGGAGAGGAGACCCTGTTTGGCTATGTTGTACAGAAGACCACACACACACAATTGTCTTGTGGTAGGTCATAATAGCGCGTCTCACGGTATCTATCTGGGCTAGTGCGATGCTCCCAAGCTAATGAAGTAATTGTCCATAATCTACACAACTTTGGCGTTCACAGGGAGTGACCAGAAACACACTGTCGTCACAATGGTAATTTTCACGACCATGCTGATGCGTGTATGTTAAAAAAGTACAAATCCCCGTGTCCTGACTACCTCCCCCCAACCCCCACATCCCCACTTACCTGACAGAAGTAGCTGGGGTCTGTCTCTTGTCCTGCCCACAGGCACCTTCTCCGGCGAGGTCCCAGTCCTAGGGGTGCTTGGACAGCTGGCAAAAACACAATCGGCCTCACTAGTGGATTCGGCGTGGTCAACTTGGGAAATCTGCCCCCCGCCATCACCGCTGCTCCGGCCACCTTCCCTGCGGTGAATTCGGGTGTGCAGCATCATCTGCTGGCGAGTGCGGAACACCTTGCCGCATTCAAAGCACTCTGTAACCTTGCCCTGGGAGGAACGCCGGCTCTGCCGAGATGGGGGCTGGTAGTCCGAGTCGCTCAGGCTGTCCGGAGTCAGGTTACCCGAGCTGTGCCCGTTCCCACTGCCACCGTGGTAGTGGCCGTGGCTCCCACTGCTCCGCCGCTTCCTGCCTCCAGCGCCACCGTGGAAGTCTAGATGCCGTTTCCGCTTTTCCTGCTTGACTGGGACGTACTTGCCTGTACCCCGGTCATAGACTACGTCAGGATCTGCCAACGCGTCTTCCTCATTGATGCCCCTGCTCTCTGAGGCTTCAGCCATCCTGCCCTTGGTGGCCAGCTGCCAGGCCTGGTAGCTGCACACAGGGTCCAGCTCTGGAATTCGTTTGCCCAGGTTGTTCTCAGGCAACTTCTTTCCTTCTGGCTCAGCAGCTTTTAGATTCAGGTATTCCAGAAAACATCTCTTTGCAGCAGGCAACTCTGTGTGGTTTTGCTGCTGCTCATGACTCAAAGCTAGAGTATAGCTGTGCACCCTGCTGTGGATCTGAAGGCTGTCCTTGTCATGGAAGAAGTTACCGCACTTAAAACACAGCTCAAAGAAGCAGGTCATGCTAGCAACAGTCGCCTTGGCTTGTGGCACTCCGTTGATAGTAGCTGGCAATTCTGATTCATTCTGGGATTTAGCCCGTCCACTCCCAGTTGGAAAATGGGTCTTCATGTGGTTCGTGAGAAAGCAGGCCTCCCTGAAGCACCGACCACACATGGGGCATCCATGTTCGAAGGTAGAAAAGTGTTTCTTCATATGTGCCTCCAGAGTCCAGGCCTGTGTGAAGCTCTGAGGACATAACTTGTAAGAGAAGCCACCGTTGCCCTCTTTAACTTCATTGTTACCTACTTGTTCTGGAATTCTGGCTTCATTCCCTATCTCATGGACAAGCTCCCTTTTCCAGTGGCTGTGTAGTTGCTCTTCCTTCATTGTGTTCACCAGCAGCAGCTCCTTGGACCCATTCATTCTGGTGTGTCCATTGGCCACTTTGTGACAAGTCGAGGTGCTGCTGGTGGGGCTAGTGCAACCATCGAGACCCTCAAATGTCATCCTTTCCTCGTCGGCCACCCGCTCATGACCAAGTCCGAGAAAGCCCAACCTGTGGCTGCGGATGTGGACCTTGAGCTGACCTTTCTGCGAAGTCCGATGGCTGCAGTAGGGGCACTTGTATGGTCTAGCTTCCGTGTGCTTCCTCATGTGTTGCGACAGAGAGCTCTGGAAAGAGAAGCTCCTTCGGCAGATATTGCAGGTGTAGCCGTGAGACCGGCTCTCTCTGGCAGCCGATGCTGCATTTCTGGCTGTCCGAACCCCTCGCTCAGTGCCCTCCGGCCGCTCCATGAAGTAGCGTTGTCCTGGGAAAATTGTGGCTGCCGAGCTGTGGCTATCTACAACGATTTATCCAGTCAGAGTCTTTGGAGGAAGATCTCCTCTCCACGCCGTCATGCACTCTGCAAGCGTGGCTTCCTTTGGGATATAGGAGTCAGCTCCTCAGGCCTTTGCTTAGACAAGTCTTCGCTGTAGTGCCTAGGAGATCATTTTCCTTCCGGATGAATCATTGCAAAACACAGCCAGCAGCACTCCTAAGAAAACAGAGAGAGCAGAAAATTAGCCCTATCCAACGATGGTAAGAGATGCCTTCACAAACTAATGTTCAGCCACACACCAAAAAAAGCACTTGGTGTTTTTCTCCAGCTTCTCTTACAAAAACACCTCATTAGATTTTTCTTTTTGATTGCATGGACGTACCTGTTTGTGTATGCAGAAATACATACTGGATATATAGATTCCTTTTTTTTTTTTTTTTCTTTTTTAACAGAACAAGGCATTTTTTCAACACAATATAAAAGATTATTCTGACGACAGGGAACTGTGAACAATAAATAGGGCAATACTATCTCTGGGCTAATAATGTTTTTGCCCTTGGTGGGCCCAGTGCAGCCCCTACACTTCCAGCTGAAACAACACTCTTCTCAGCAAGCAACATGGTGCTTCCCCAGTTACGAGTCACTTGGAGTATTAAGCACACAACAGAATGCGAATACTTTTGTGCGTCTGCACCGAAATCAGGAGACATCAATGGCAAATCCATTTTTGCTTCACTTTGCAATCGCAGTTTCCAATCTCATACTGCTTCCATGAAACAAAAGACTTGCAGGCACAGAGAGGAGCATTCAAACACAAGGACTGCACTTTGGATTTCACTTTCAAATAAGTCAAACTGTTGCAGCCCAGTGGAAAAATGGAAAAATTAACGTCAACCTTAGTGCCTTTTTTTTTTAACCGAACGGTTCTCTCAAACTTATTGTAATCTCGCGTCTAATGTCAGTTGATTGACAGAGTACGAATGGAAGCTGTCAGGGCCTTATGAAGGTCTGAAGCACTTGCTGTCATTTGACAAAGAATTGCAAAAGAGAGAGCAAAGTCAACACCCTAAAACCTCTACTCTGACTACAAGACGTTCGCATGGGAGAGGAACACAGCAGCCCTACAAAGGCATAAAACTGTTAAAGGTTTTATCTGGCTTTTGTGGGGAAAAGAAAGGAAAAAAATAAATTTTGTTCAGATTTGACTGCACAGACATGGAGTGCAGTGTCTCTACTGTGAACGGAATAGGTGGTGCAAACGGTAATTTGCGGAGCATCTATCAACCCAAATGAAATGACAATGAAATTGCACTTCCCAATCTAAATGGAAATGACCATTATTTGGAAACACAACACTTCAAGTTGAGAGTGATGTCTTGCTCTTTCCCACACAGGGTCAGTGTCGTACAAGACCACTAATGCTTCTATTGCAGCTAGCACAAAGAAAAAGAGCTGAAATTTTGTCAAAAAGAAGTGCAGCTCGGTAAGTATCCATCTTGCTCTGACTTGGCCTTCAACTTTGGCAATTTGAATGGACTCCCGAGAAGAATCCCTCCTACTTGAGTAGCCAAACCCCAGCCATACATCATCACCACCATGTTAAGAAAATTCCAGAATTTTTTTTTAAATGAAAAAGCAGCATACATAGGTACACTTTTACCCACTCAAATAGCGGCAACATGCCTAATGACTACAATCTTGTTTCCAGAAGTGAAACTCTGGGATTTAGCCCGTCCACTCCTGCACATGACACTAATACACAAGGCTGTCCACCAAACGGGGGGAACCTTCTTCTTCGGTGCCGCTGTGCCCGAGGCCTCCTGACAAGCCACGTAGCAACACACGATAAAATGGAGCACAAATGGATCACCAGAGTGGGATTACAGAGTACGGGTGCTTTGAACCTCATGCCGGCTGAGCTTCTTAGGACTAAACCTATGTCAGGATAGGCTGCTGGGCTCAAATGGTCCATCATTTATGCAGTTTGAGAAAAAAGAAAAAAATACACAAAAAACACAGAAGCCCTAATATTCTGTTAATGTACCTCCTTGTTAACATCTGAAAGTCACCGTCCACGTCCATAACTGGTCTGTTCGTGAACAAAATGCCACGAATACTTCCGAAGTAATCTGCATGGATTTGCATGCCTCATCAAGAGCATCTCCGCGATGGACCCTGTAGAACAGGGGTGTCTATCTTTCAAAGACAACAAATGAACTGAAGTCCCCTTGAATTCCTTAGAATGTATGGACCTCTTCTCCTTCACATTATGAGCACCTTTAAAGTTTTGCAGATAAATTACACAGATCATCTAAATATGTTTTCTGTTGTTCGCTTCCAATTTTGCTAAATCCTGCTGTAGCTGAAGTACGTCATCACAACACCTCGGGGCTTCTCTCTTTAAAAAAAAAAAAAAAACTTTCCATCCACTCACTTTCTCTCTTGCCTTACAGTGTTTTTTAACTCTTCAAAAAAAAAAAAAAAAATACATTTACAGATCAATTTTGTTGCGAAGACAAGAATTCAGAGTTCAGCTTGTGATCTAGCAGACAGCTTCCGGTGCTGGAAAGTACAGTGAAATTAGGTGAACTTTGCTCTGAAATGCAGAATTGACTAATGACTATGTCATTAATGATAATTTTAGCATAACACAGATACGCACAGCAACACGTACTACTGGCACTCGTTGCCTGGTGGAAAGGGGTCTCTTTCTGCATACTTAAGACCATCTCTGCTGTGGAGAAGTGACGCCCGAACTTTCTGGAAATCGTGGTGGTCTCTTATTATTTCCCACTCACTCCCAGCACACAAATCCTTGTCTTTCCCTCCCCAGAAAATTCTTTACACATCTGGCAATAGCAGCGCAGCACTGTGGCCACATAGCGGTTTGTATTTTTAGCACAGCAGACGTCGCTGGCGAACTGCATTTTGTGCCTGGATACGTGTACATCACTGTGAGCGCTCCGGTACAGCAAGTACACGTTATGCAGCATAAAAATTAACGTAAACAAACGTGGACAATTCTCATCAAGGCCTCTTTAGAAGAAACCATGTGCATGTTCTGGGATACCTCAGGACCCCCCCCCTCCTCTCCCGAATGAATGGGGAAATGAAAATAAATGAACAAGCAAATGAGAACGGAGGCCATGAGGGTGCCTACACCCTGAGGTCAATCCAGAACCCATTATCGATTCGTCTTAACGTGCGCACGAGGAGAGCAGACGTTCAGACACTGTAGTCCATGGCACAGAAAATGGGGGCAATGACACTACAACGCGGGAACTCAACGATGTAAAACATCCGGGAAGTGAAGCCAGGGCAAAAAAATGCAAAATCTGGCAACACGCAGCACATTGTGTGCTTCCAGGAGAGGCTCCAGACCACCACAACCCTGCACCGAACGAGAAGTTACTGACGACGGACGAACGGACTCCCGGTAAGTGCGAGAGCCGCAGTGTAGTTCGCACGACTTTACGGAACGCGCGGACCAGGATTTCTTACTCATCGTGGATTTACAGCCATGTCCGAGCCCACGGCCCACAGCGGTCGAAGCACCAATGTTACCAGTGCTTTGTGGTACCATGCTGCCCCCACTCTTCACACTATTTCTACACAGTTTTGCTTTGGCCGACAGGTGACTCCGTTGCCGGTTAGGTCTGTTGGCTACACCAAGATCCAAGCCGAATGGACCGATCTGCTGCGGTATTAATGCTTTACCTCATTCAAGCACTGCACTGTTGGAGCATCTGAGTATCTGGTCAAGGCTGCTGGTGTGTAACATCTTGTATTACTGTGTGTAGCAGAGCTCTTCTTACGACTTGTCTCAAGTGGGTCTGCGGTGAGCAAACTAGAAAGGCGTACATGAACATCTGCACAACATCACAAACACAGCAGTAAACATCCACATTAAATTACTTGTGGTTTAAATTGGATTTGAATCCTGAAGATCCATGTGCTCCTGTGTGAGACCCAACAGTCCATTTATAAACAAACAGTGACCACAAGAAAACTGGTGATTTAAATTTAAAAAAAAAAAAAAAAAAAAAAAAGGTTTTGTTTCAAGGGGGCGCGGTGGTGCAGTGGGTTGCACCGGGTTCTGCTCTCCGATGGGTCTGGGGTTCGAGTCCTGCTTGGGGTGCCTTGCGACAGACTGGCGTCCTCTCCTGGGTGCGTCCCCTCCCCCTCCAGCCTTACGCCTCGCGTTGCCGGGTTAGGCTCCGGCTCCCCGTGACCCCCGAATGGGACATGCGGTTCAGAAAATGCGCGCGGGTTTTGTTTCATTGGGAATGCATACATATGTAATGCAAAAATATGACAGTATTTATGTTTTTCATCCATCTGATGCTTTTGTCCAGGTGATCTTGGGATACGAAGTTAGCATATTAAACTACAGTACAGTTTTTACAACGATTTACTCATTCACACAGATGGGTAACCCTTAGCGTACCAATTCCGTGTAACGGCCAAATGTAGTGAAGCAGGACCGAGGACTCAAACCTGGCACCGACTCACTTGCAGGGTGACAGCACTAACCGCTGCGCCACCCGCTGCCCACAATCTCTCATGTTTCCATGTTCTGTGCAATTGCCGTAGAAGTGAGAAGCTGTGCAAATCCAGAGGTGAGCTGCAACACAAAGCATCGTCTGATCCCCGCAAGGTCTCGTTCCATTTGTCGTTTTCCACCGGTCCTCACAGTCCCAAACACAGAGCAACGCCGTCAAAAGTGACCCGGGCGCCGTCTTGACCACCTTGCTCCAGCATCGTGGACCGCACAGGTACGAGGAACAGGTCCGTAATGATGCCGAGATCCACGGGGTCCCGATAAAACCTCCTCTTTTGAAACACAAAGTAGGACAAAACTCTCTTTGTTGAAATGTACATGAAAGTATATAGTAGTAACAGACAGAATAGAATAGCGATAGTAGTAAATGAAATTTAAATAAACCTTAACACTCAATGATGCTTTTAATGTTACTTTTTTATTTTTCAAAGATGTTTTATTTTGCTTTTTTTATGATTGTACAAATAATTGGAATTAAACTGTTGTTAAAGAGTGAGCTGTAAATTTATAATGTAAGTATTAATGTATACTGCAGTACAATACTTACAATGCCGTCCTTTTTTCAGTCTCATCATATAATAAATGCAGAATTTTACAATTCAGAGAAGTGTTCATGTGGTAGAAATAATTAGAAGAATAAAAATTTTGTGAATTATTTATCTGAAGGGGGGTTTGTCCTACACTCAAGAGTCCATTCTGTACAACTACTACACAGCTGTACAAACGGGTAAATAAATGGGCAAATAACTGTAGGTACCTTAATATCACACATCACTTTGGAGAAAAGCGTCAGGTGTCACAACCGATAAAAGCTCATTAATACACAAGTACATATATTTTATACCTTATTATTTAATTACTCCTCCGTGAACCGCCACCTTACCGTGGTGGAGGGGTTTGAGTGCCTGAATGAGTCCAGGAGCTATGTTGTCTGGGGCTATATGCCCCTGGTAGGGTCTCCCATGGCAGACAGGTCCTGGATGACAGACAAGACAAAGCGCGGTTCAAAAACCCCTTATGAAGAAAAAATCAAGGCTTTCGTTTACCCCGCCCGGTATGGGGTCACCGGGGCCCCATCCTGGAGCCAGGCCTGGGGGGGGGGGAGCTCGCATGCGAGCGCCTGGTGGCCAGGTCTATGCCCACGGGGCCTGGCCGGGCTCAGCCCGAAGCCACGACGTGGAGCCGCTCTTCGGTGGGCTCACCACCTGCCGGAGAAACCGTAAGGGGCCGGTGCATTGTGATTTGGGCGGTGGTCGGGGCCGAGTGCCCGGCCAACCCAAACCTCGGGCGCCAACTCTGGTTTTTGGGACTTGGAATGTCACCTCACTGGCGGGGAAGGAGCCTGAGCTGGTGCGGGAAGTTGAGAGATACCGTCTAGATATAGTTGGGCTCACTTCCACTCACAGCTTGGGTTCTGGAACCACTCTTCTCGATCGAGGGTGGACTCTCCACTATTCTGGCGTTGCCCAAGGTGAGAGGCGGCGGGCTGGTGTGGGCTTATTAATAGCCCCCCAGTTCAGCCGCCATGTGTTGGAGTCTACCCCGGTGAATGAGAGGGTCATCTCCCTACGCCTTCGGGTCAGGGAACGGTCTCTCACTGTCGTTTGTGCTTATGCGCCTAGCGGCAGTGTAGAGTACCCGGCCTTTTTAGAGTCCCTGAGGGGCGTGCTGGAAAGCGCTCCCACTGGGGACTCTGTCGTTCTACTGGGGGACTTTAACGCCCACGTGGGCAGCGACAGTGATACCTGGAGGGACGTGATTGGGAGGAACGGCCTCCCTGATCTGAACCCGAGCGGTGAGTTGTTATTGGATTTCTGCGCTAGTCGCGGTTTATCCATAACGAACACCATGTTCATGCATAAGGGTGTCCATCAGTGCACTTGGCACCAGGACACCCTAGGTCAGAGGTCGATGATCGACTTTGTAGTCGTTTCCTCTGACCTTCGGCCATATGTCTTGGACACTCGGGTGAAGAGAGGGGCTGAGCTGTCAACTGATCACCACCTGGTGGTGAGTTGGATTCGATGGCGGGGGAAAAAGCTGGACAGACCTGGCAGGCCCAAACGCATAGTGAGGGTCTGTTGGGAACGTTTGGCGGAGGCCCCTGTCAGAGAGGTCTTCAACTCCCACCTCCGACAGAGCTTCAACCAGGTCCCGAGGGAGGTGGGGGACATCGAGTCTGAATGGACTATGTTCCGCGCCTCCATTGTCGGGGCGGCGGTTCGGAGCTGCGGCCATAAGGTCTCCGGCGCCTGTCGCGGCGGCAATCCCCGAACACGGTGGTGGACACCGGAAGTAAGGGATGCCGTCAAGCTGAAGAAGGAGTTCTATCGGTCCTGGCTGGCTCATGGGACTCCTGAAGCAGCTGACGGGTACCGACGGGCCAAACGGAGCGCGGCTCTGGCAGTCGCCGCGGCAAAAACTCGGGCTTGGGAGGAGTTCGGTGAGGCCATGGAGGAAAACTTTCGGTCGGCCTCAAAGAGATTCTGGCAAACCGTCCGGCGACTCAGAGGGGGGAAGCGGTGTTCCACGAACACTGTTTACAGTGGAAGTGGTGCGCTGCTGACCTCAGCTGAGGATGTTCTCGGGCGGTGGAAGGAGTACTTTGAGGATCTCCTCAATCCCTCCGACACGCCTTCCGTAGAGGAAGCTGAGGCTGGGGACTCGGAGGGGGACTCGTCCATTACCCTGGCTGAAGTTGCTGAGGTAGTCAAAAAACTCCTCGGTGGCAAGGCTCCGGGGGTGGATGAGATCCGCCCCGAGTTTCTCAAGTCCCTGGATGTTGTGGGGCTGTCTTGGCTGACACGCCTCTGCAGCATCGCGTGGAGTTCGGGAACGGTGCCTCTGGACTGGCAGACCGGGGTGGTGGTCCCTCTTTTTAAGAAGGGGGACCGGAGATTGTGTTCCAACTACAGGGGGATCACACTCCTTAGCCTCCCTGGGAAAGTCTATGCCAGGGTACTGGAAAGGAGAATCCGACCGATAGTCGAACCTCGGATTCAGGAGGAGCAATGCGGTTTTCGCCCTGGCCGTGGAACACTGGACCAGCTCTATACCCTCACTAGGGTGCTGGAGGGTTCGTGGGAGTTTGCCCAACCAGTCCATATGTGTTTTGTGGACCTGGAGAAGGCATTCGACCGTGTCCCTCGTGGCATCCTGTGGGGGGTACTTCGGGATTATGGGGTTCGGGGCTCGTTGCTACGGGCTGTTCGTTCCCTGTATGACCGGAGCAGGAGCTTGGTTCGCATTGCCGGCAGTAAGTCAGACCTTTTCCCGGTGCATGTTGGACTCCGCCAGGGCTGCCCTTTGTCACCGATTCTGTTCATTATCTTTATGGACAGAATTTCTAGGCGCAGTCAGGGAACGGAGGGTGTCTGTTTTGGTGGCCGCGAGATCTCGTCTCTGCTTTTTGCGGACGATGTGGTCCTGTTGGCTTCATCGAATCAAGACTTGCAGCGTGCACTGGGGAGGTTTGCAGCCGAGTGCGAAGCGGCGGGGATGAGAATCAGCACCTCCAAATCCGAGGCCATGGTTCTCAGTCGGAAAAAGGTGGATTGCTTCCTCTGGGTTAGGGGGGAGTTGCTCCCTCAAGTGGAGGAGTTTAAGTATCTCGGGGTCTTGTTCACGAGTGAGGGAAAAATGGAGCGGCAGGTTGACAGGCGGATCGGTGCGGCGTCCGCAGTAATGCGGTCATTGTACCGGTCTGTTGTGGTGAAGAGGGAGCTGAGTCGTAAGGCGAAGCTCTCAATTTACCGGTCGATCTACGTTCCTACCCTCACCTATGGTCATGAACTCTGGATCATGACCGAAAGAATGAGATCGCGGATACAAGCGGCAGAAATGAGTTTCCTCCGCAGAGTGGCTGGGCGCACCCTTAGGGATAGGGTGAGGAGCTCAGTCACCCGGGAGGAGCTCGGAGTAGAGCCGCTGCTCCTCCGCATCGAGAGGAGCCAGTTGAGGTGGCTCGGGCATCTGTTCCGGATGCCTCCTGGACGCCTCCCTGGGGAGGTGTTCCGGGCTTGTCCCACTGGGAGGAGGCCTCGGGGCAGACCCAGGACACGTTGGAGAGACTATGTCTCCCGGCTGGCCTGGGAACGCCTTGGGGTTCCCCCAGAGGAACTGGAGGAGGTGTGCGGGGAGAGGGAGGTCTGGAGTACTCTGCTCGGACTGCTGCCCCCGCGACCCGGCCCCGAATAAAAGCGGAGGAAGATGGATGGATGGATGGATTATTTAATTACGACCATTCGCTGTAGGCTCCTTGATGCATTTGGTTGCAGAATGCTGGAAAAACCTCAGAAAGAGTTTGAAAATTTCTGCAGCCAAGACTTCACATTTTTTCATTTAGCAGACGCATTTATCCAAAGTGAAGCACATCTCAAAAATGGAAAAATTTGCTACTCAAACTAAAGCCGACTTCAAACGCCCGGTCGTTTTGTTTCGGCTTCCGAGCGGCCGTCACGCCGCCGCCGCCCCGCTGCGGTATTACCGCGGTTCCCGGCCGGTCCGGCAGAGAGCGGACAAAGGAAGCCCTCCGGGTTTCCCGAGCGGACGCGGTACTGGGTCGTACCTGTAACTCGCACCTCAGGTGCGTTCAGGACTGACGGGCCCACGACGTCACGACCGGTCAACGAGATGGCGCCGGCGGAAGGGGGGCGTATATAAACGTGTGAGTTCACCGCAGTGTTTCTAACTGCACTACGTCACTGTGGACAAAGGTGTCAACTAAAAAACGCGTAATTAATATTTCATGTTGCTTTTGAGAAAAGCACCTGCTGCCTGAATAAATGAGAACGTCTCCTCGCTCAGGCAGCAAGCGCCAGGGAGCTGCTGCGTGCCCACGGACCGCCGGACCACGAGAGCGACGACCGGCTCTTCGACCTACGTTTCGCGGAAGGGCGGCGGGAAAACAAAGGTCGAGAGCAAAGCGAGGCCCAAAGAAGACTCTCCCCGGGGGAGCCGGACGGAAACGCGACGCGCTCCCGGCGACGGCCGGCGGAGCGAACGCGCATCCCTCCGTGCGGCGCTTCCGCACGTGGAGAAAGAGCAGAGTGCGGAGAAAACAGGACGTGACTCATCGTTCAAGGAGTTACATCCAGCATCCGCAGCACGGGGTCTAGCAGCTGGAGGCTAGTGAAGTACAGTACGCACAAATGCATGGTCCACGGCGCGGTTTGCGGACTCGACGCCTTAATGTTTTCCGTCGTTCCAAACGAGTTTGTTTCAATTTAGCTCAGTAAAAAGAATTAAGTATTTCTCCCATTTACAGATGAATCACACACTTTACTCTGACACAAGAGAACCAGAATTCACCGATCGTCACACGATGCGAGTTACAAAGAGTGTTTTCCAGCGGAGCGAAGAACACAAGAGAGCCGGAGCACCGGTTCCGTCTCCCTCTCCTTGCCGTGCGTCTCGTCCACGTGGAAAAAGATCTCTGAGGGCAAAAAGCTCCAGCGCTGCGCTTGACTCGAGGCCACTGGGAAAGACACAAAAGGCCCAGCGACAGCGGCCCAGCGGGGGCTGCCCCCCCGCCCCCGCCCCGGGGCGTTCGTCCATGCGAGAAGCCCCTCCCCACAGCACAGGAAGGAGGTCCCTGCATGCCGGGGGGGCCTCCTCTCTGCGTAACCCCACACTGCGAAATCAGCGTCTCCTGCTGAAGGAAAGCTCACAGGAGGGATGCGCGTGCAGCCTCAGCGCAGCTCCCAGGGCCTCGAACCCGGTTTCCTCTCATCCATACGTTCACAACGTGGGAACTGCAGCAGGCCTGGGGAGTGGGGGGGTGCACCTAGGAGAAAAAGAGCTGGTTCCTATTTTCAGTCTTGCCGTGGACTGACGACGCAGACGCGGCGAAGAGGAAGGAAGCAGGGCCAATGGAGGACGCGCTCCGGTTCCGCTCCGTTCTGGGGCACCTCCACCACGGGGCTCCGATCCAACACCCACCTTCCCAACACCACGTGCTGCGATGATCTGCGTATCTGTAAGTCACTTCCATCGGAGCTACCGGAGGGATGCGAACCAGCAGCGTGGCGGTGTCGCGCACGCAAGCTGCGTGCCAGTAATCCCGTGTCTGTGTCTAAAGCTCTTTGTCTGTTGTCCCACAGGTTTTTTTCTCCCTCAATTTCCAGTTCAGAGTTTTTGTTCCCTTCCTCTGTGGCCAGTACACATGCTTATAGCTCAATAAAAGTGTTATATTATGACAGTCGGTAGTGAACCGTCTTCTTCGTTTCTTACCTCACGCGTTTGCTTTTGTTGCCTTACGCCTGTGTGAAAGCGCTGTGTGTCACTGCGTGAAAAGAGCTCTATAAAGAGACACTGAACTGAATTGTCGATGCACTTTCTTCACTCTCCGCTGTACTTCGCTTTGGAGGAAAGTGTCTCATAAATTAATACATTAATTCATTTAGCTGGTACTTTTCTCCAAAGCAACTTACACTGTTAAACTGCTTATAACTGTCTACCCGTTGATACAGCAGGGTCATTTTTACTGTATCAATTTAGGTCAAGTACATCGGTCAAGTGCACTACAGCAGCAGGTGGGATTAGAACCTGTGACCTTGGGATACAAAGGCAGCAGCTCTAACGACACACTGCTCGCCTGATTATCTCTTGTCCCACTTGAGGATGTGAACAAAAAATGTCTGGGATTTTAGGGTTTGTTAATGAAAAAGGTAACATTTTGGGAGGGCGGAAAAGCAGAGACGGGTCTCAATGGAGCCCCTACTGGACGGCCGGCACTGTTGTGAAGGGGTTCAGTAAAACAAACCCCCCCTACTCACCCACCCCCAGCTCATACAGCAATTAAATTTGCCCACCGAGTGGTGGGGGTGGGGGGGTCGACACAAGGACGCTGAGGACAGGAAGACGCCGACGCGCAATACGAGCCCCCCGTCGATGCCTCTCGGCGACGCGGTCACACCCGACACCTTTCGGGGTGCGGCCGCTCAGGCGGCAGTTCCGAGGCAAGCCGAACACACGCGTACGTTCGGACGCGCGCACGGACACACGGAGAGAAAATGCAAATGTTAAATTATAATAAATTCCAGTCCATTTACCCGTCAGCCCAGGAGCTGCTAATTAGAACTGCTGTTTAAGCTTAAAGGTGCAGAAATTGATAAACGCTTAAGAGGTGAGGAAACACTGCAACAACAGCAGTGCTCTTAACCACGGTATTTACCTTGACTTAACACAGTAACATTAGCCGGACTCTAAAGACGTAGTTCAGGTGAACTGGTGACTCCGAACTGCCCATAATTTGTGTGTGCGCGTGTCTGCCGCGTGTCTGCCGTGGGCCCTGTTCTGGGTACACTATGCCCGCCCAACACCCTGTGTTCCTGGAACAGCCTCCGGACCACCGCACTCCAGCTGTGCGCAAGCGGCTAAAGGTTCTCCTCCACTTACAACGCACGTGACTTACAACCCCACGGATTTATGATTCGATTTATGATTCGTTACATCATTTTTGAGTCCCGACATTTGGCCGTAGCTCCCGAGGCGAACGGCTCCGCTGCCGTACGGTAACATCGCCCGGCGCCACGAGTCTTCCTCATAGACTCAGTAACACACTGTATTATTTACGCAACTCTTAGTTTGTTACCGCATTAAAAAGACTCAAGAGAAAAAGTGAGCGTTCTGGTGGTGCACAAAAAAAAAGAAAACGGATTCAGGAACGAAAGCGAAAATTAGAGTGTGGCTAGAAAATGGCTAAAACCTGTACCGTCCTTCTACTGTTATTGTATTTATAAGAGAAATAACGTGTGATTTTAGTGTAAATAGAAGAGAGCCACACTACAGAGTAGCATTCAGCATGTCACTTGTCACTTATGTAATACAGTATGGGGGGATTGTCACATACAACGGGGGTCATCAGAATGGAATGAACGAATAAATGAATGAACGAACGAACGAACGAACGAACGAACGACAATAAAAAGCACCCTGGTAAAAAAAAAAGTGGGTAAATCAGTGTAGCGGACTGTGCGAAGCTCACACAGCCAAAGCAGAAATAAAAGCAAAGTCTCATCACTGAGAGGAGAACGTGGGGAGAGGAGGAGGGCATCCGTAAGAACGAGGGCGAGCGCCAGAACACGAGTGAAATGAGACGGGCGGCGCCCGCTTTACCGCGTCTCGACTCTCTGCTTCGGGCTTAATCCCGGCGGTGGCGACCGAGCGAAGCTCCGCTCCAATCCAGCCAAATTAGGACAATATTTTCTGTAATCCCTAACGAACCCAGAAACGGGAGGCTGGTCCACATCCCTCAAGGCGGCGCCTCCTGCAGCAACCAGGCCGCTTCCACGCAGCGCCGCCAAATCCCCCGCCCTCCCTCCCTCTCTTCCCAGCCTTCCCATAATCCCACAGATTACCGGGTCATTTCCCACCTGTCTCTTTTTCACGGAGAACCTCGACTTGCTAAGAGCACGACGGCGCTTTCCATCCGTCGTAATTTGCGTGGGCGGGCGACCCGGGCCGAGAGCGCGCCTGTTGACCCTTCCCAGAATGCAACGCTTCTGGGCTCAAGTGTGTCGGTAGGTGCAGGGGTGAGCGCTTTCGCGATGGAACAGACGAGCAGGCGGTCTGGAATCAAACTTCCGTCTTCCAGAAACACACACGCGGCCAGCGACCGTCCTCCCCTCGCGTGTAACTTAACTAGAGAGGATTTATCCTCCGGCGCCGGCGCCCATATATATGTGTCCGATTTCAGCCGAACCATCTTTAAAACCCCCATCCATTCCCGACATGCACCATTTCTCCACAAAACATCCATCTGTGCATACACACTCAACAGGCAATTCAGAGTCACTAACTCACCCAAAACACATTTCTTTGGACTCAGGTTTCCTCCCGGTGCTCTGCTTTCTTCCCCAATCAAACTTTACACAGACTGAACTGGGTTCAAACCCGGGTCCAAACCGCTAGCGAACCGCCACCGAACAAGAGGGCGGCTGGACATCCTGCACAAGAGGAGGTTCCTACAGCCGCTGGACCGAGAACGGACGGGTTGGGAGCGCGGCGCCATCGGTAAAACCCCGTCCGTCGTCCACGGGCCCACGGCTCGACGGCTCCACGCGAAAGCCACCGCTCAAGAGCTGTCTAAAGAGCCTCCACTTTGAGAACGTGTTCACGTTGTAAGTAAAAGGTAGAATAAAAGAGGCTAAAAGGAGCCAATTAATTAGAGCACAGCTGGAGGACAGCGAAGCGACGGATACATGACAGTTGCGAGACAGTTACTGAAGTTATGGGACAGTTAGACAATTCTGAGAGAGGTGTGGAACGGTAATGAAACCACTCCGGGACAGTGAGGGGACAGTGAGGGGACAGTGAGGGGACAGGTGCGAAATAATAACTGTTCTCTAGGAACCACTTAAGGATGGCAGCATGTACCACTGCCAGCAGGTGGCGCTGTGCATCATCCCCGGGCTGTTGAGTGCGTGAGATGGAGAAGCGGAGGAGTCGAACAAAAGCTGAGTAACGGAAACGAGGATCGCAAGCGTGCGACTGGGACGGGGCTCCAAGATCCCTCTGAGGAGTCCAACACATTTATTTGTCGTCTTCTTGGGGTCATGTCGGGACAGCAGACGCACACGCACTCACTCACACTGCCAGCAAATGTGAATAAATTCACGTACAGCGGTGGGTTATTAGTTTATAGCCCAACAGTGGTTCGGGTTTGGATGGTATTCGGTTGTTACAGATGCTTCCACGGAACTGAGTCCGTGACCCCGAAAATTATCGTTATGAAAAAGTCGGGGACATTTGGAGCCATCAGGGACATGAGTGCAAATCCCTCACAGATGAGGAGTTAAACATCAACAATAGATTCATATTTTGTAATAATAATAAGAACAAGAAATCATTTTTATAAAGGCAAGACTGAGCAACAACCTTTACCTCATCAAACTGAAATGAGTCCATACAGTGTAAAGAGAGCAATAAAACAGTGTAACTTTCTTTTTGAACTGTGTACATCCACACCCTGCCTGCCACTCATCATCATCCTCATCATCATCACCACAGTTATCACTAGTGTTGCTGTTCTAATGGCTCTTGTTTTCATTGCTGTTTACTGAACCCTGGGATTTACTGATCACTGGCGGTTTACTCCATTTACAGTATTTTACTCAGGTACAATTTAAGTGTTACGCCCCGGTGTCCAGGATCAGAGCTCTGCTGTGTTTTCGTTTATTCTTATTCATTTTTACTGTCTTTTACTTGGGGGGGGGGGGGGGGGGGGTGCAGTAACCCTGGAGACACAGAGGGGCCAGAAAGTCCATCGGAACCGTTATTCACTGATGGAGAGAAACACGTTCGCGCTCCGAACTGTTCACCTGTAACTGTGTCAACACACACACACACACTTCCACAAAGTCTTTGTCATGATCAGCTCCATCATCATCCCCCTCCATGATCATCTCCATCACTCAGTCTTATGACTCCCATCATCATCGCCACTGTTTTCATCATCATCATCATCACCACCCCTACCCCCACCGGTGACCGGTGTCCGTCACTTACTTCTTCTTCTTCTTCTCGCTGAAACTCTTCTTCACACAAGTTGTGAAGGTCAGAAGTGCCAGTAACCGAAACACAGTAATTTACAGTAAAGTGAAGTAAAGCGCACACTCACCCAGCCGCGCATCCCGCCGCCGGAGGTAAACTTGACTGCGTTTCTCCCTCCCAGAAGCTCCACGCCGGTTTTACACACTTTTTACTCCCGTTCGGAGTAACTTTCACGCCCGTTTCCTCGGAGCGGAGCGGCGCGCGCACATCCGGCGCGGGTCACTCACTCACTCACTCACTCAGCGGCGGCGAGCAGCGGGCACGCGCCTCCGGGTTCGGGTTCGGGTTCGAGTTCGAGTTCGAGTTCGCACTGAGCGAGGAGTCCGCGCGCGAACCTCACGCATAGCGCCGCGCGGACGCCACTCGACGGGAATAATAAGGACGAGGACGACGGCGACGACGACGGCGGCGGCGGACGTTGCGGAGCCGCACGCGCTGCAAATGGAAGCGGCGGCGCTCGCGTGGGCGGCACCACATTGCTCGCGCGCACGGGGACACTGTCGACGAGACGCGCGCTTGCTTAAAAAAAATAAAAGAAATAATGAATACTGAGAGTCCGTGTCGGACCGGGACGGGGCGGGTTGGCGGTAAAATTCAGCACGTGCGGTGAACCGTTTGTCGCGCGGGTTCCACGGTCGCCCCCCCCCCTCCCCCCACGTTAGTGTCACCGCGGCCGAATGGTCTCTCCCGAGTTAAATACCGTCTCCCGGCCGGGTCTCCGCGAGTCCCCCTCTGTCCACTGTTGTCCCCCTCTTGTCCCCTCTTGTGCGCAAACTTTCTCTCTCTCACTCTCTCTCACACACAAACACACACAGAGTTTACACGTAGATTCTCAAAGAACATGTTTCAAAATCAGAACCGAACCTCGAGTCGCAACAGCACAGGCCGGGACACGGTGAAGTGCGGTAAAAGACAGTAAAGTAAGTACAGTACGGCAAAAGTATGACACAACAGAGCAGAAAACTGATACAAATTGATACAGAACAAAACTGATACAAATTTGATTCTTCCATCAGAGTTACAAAGGCATAAATAAAAACCTCCGCTTACTGCCACACCTTCCATAGGTGAGTGCGATCACAAATTGATGAATTATGATCCTTCATCATGGATGAGCGTGTGGGCCGGACTTTGTCCGGCCTCTACCCTTCCAGGTACGATTGGATCCGCAGGTCCGAAAGGACCAACCTGCGTAGCGCATCAGGTCACGGAGGCGCACAAGCCATCACACCACGCCAAGGTGCAGTGTCGTTGTGATGGTTACAAACTGATAGAGAACAACACACAAATACACAAGGGTAACAGGTTGCTGCGCTCGGCAGGTTTTACACTGGTACCACCGTTTCAGAATTTCTTTAAAGTTCAAATCAGTTCTTATGCAGCTCAGATGTTTCACTCGATTTTTCTGGCAGAGAAAAGTTGGACACCTGAGCGAAACACACGTTTGCAGAGGGAGCTCCAGGTGTGGCCCGTTGCAGTAAAACACAGCTCCTTTCCAGGGTCGCCGAAAACTGTTTTGAAAGTGATCTGATAGCAGGAAACTGACAGCCCAGGAATGAAAATCACATCTCCAGCCTGAAACTTGTACGTGAAACTTTTCAGATTACTTGGAATTTATATTTAAACTGTGAAAATGCTGTAATATTTGGAACTCATTTTCACTGTATTCCATAACTGTTGCATCATAATTCAGTGCATGCATACACACACACACACTATATAACTGCTTGTCCTCATCAGGGTCATGGTGGTCCAGAGTCTATCCCAGAACCATTGGGCACAAGACCAGGAAAATTCATCCTGGATGTGTTGCCTGACCACGCAGCATTGAATCAACAAAATCGAACATTAAACAGTTATGCGTCATTGTCTATAATCATCAACAACTTCAGCTAATGAAAGTTTATTTCCTGTCGTTTCAAAAGCTCCGTTGCCTGCAGCTGATGGAGTCACTATGAAAGTGCTCTGGTCACCAGGAGACTTCAGGCCCTCTGTGAAAGAATGAACGAAGGAGCGAACGAATGAGAAAACAAACAAATGAACGAATGAGAAACAAATTAATGAATGAAGGAGAAACAAATTAATGAATGAATTGATTTATTTCTTAATCCCAGATGGAAATTCACTTTGGTTGCAGCAGCATACAACTCACAATATACATAAACACACACACACACAGAATGAATGGATATGTACATACAGCACACACACAAGTTACGAAAGACATAAATAGGTAGAAAAATAAGTTACCAAGAAAGAAGCTCACTTTCAGCTTCTGAAGTTCCTCTGCAAGTATCCAGATGTGTGACTGATAAACAGTTAACGAGGCAGATTAAAAGCACCAGGGAAATAAATACTTTAACAAAATAATAATGTTGGCCACCCCTGGACCACACACACGTGGTTGCAGGTTCCAGAAGTTTCCAGGCTTGAGGAAATGCAGTTTTAGTCATGTTCTAGAGATGTTTTTGCTGTTATTAAACAGTGTCATTTGAGTTAAATTAAATGAGCCATCGGGCAAAACTCGCATTATTGACGGCCGATCTCTTTACCAGCCACACAGGTGAATGTAGCGCGTCTAACAGAGTCAGCGTGGTCATTTTGGACAAAAGGTCAGCGGAAGGAGGAGGAAGGTCCCCGGTGTCAAACAAAGATGGTGACTGAGGTTCATCATTAATTATTCAGTTATGATTATTTTTTTTTTCATCCTTTCTTCTTTTCTATGTGGAATCTTTAGTTTCTGCCCAGGTTCCGGTCAGCTTCCAGAGGCCTAATTTGCCTGAATCTGTCAATCGGTCCTTTGTCTTGTGCCGTGGACTGGATTTTCCGCTCACTCTTGCTGATATGAAGACGCATCGTGTTCGTTGACAGATTCCAGCAGCAGGGGGTGGTTTCTGGGGACAGAAAATTCTGCCGTGTTCTTTTTTTTTTTGCTGAAACTCTCAGAGACACAGGTGATGTGTACCTTACTCCGAGCCGCTTCCACATCGCCCCTGGCAACAGAGGAAAACAAACCAGCCGAGAAGAAACGCATGACGTGACTTTTAGTGAGATCAGAGCAGCAGCTGAGACACACAGTGTTGTTGTTGTTGTTGTTGTTTTTGTTGTTACTGCAGGAGTTAAGAGGTTCGAATATGAGATATATGTTTAAATACGCTTTTTGTCGGCACTTACTGCAGACATTAATGTACGTTTCGGGGGAGGGACGCGCAGCAGGTAGCACCGATACTTCGCAGCTTCTGGGCGCTGGGTTTGGGTTCAGATCCAGCTCATTTTCCGTGGAGTTTGCATGTTCTCTCCATGTTTGCATGGGTTTCCTCCCACAGCCCAAAGACACGTTTCACATGAACTGCTGACTCTAAACTGCCCCGCGCGAGCGAGTCCATGAACGCGTGCGTTTGCGCTGACATGGACGGGTGTCCTGTCCACGGTGTCCTCCCTGCCACAGTCTGATGGCTGCATTGTCCTACTGCGCTGTTGCGCACACATCTCCAGTGCAGCAACGATGCTCCTTTTTCAAACATTCAAGCATTTCAACTTCCCTTCCAGGTGACACTTTTCTTCTTCCTCTCCTGCTGAGTCCCGTTGCTTCCCATCTTCTGAGTTCCCGTCGGGTTCCTTTCCATCTGCATGAGGCCCCTTTACGCAGCACCAGCTTGGACTCTGACCTAAGGCCTCGTCTTATCCGCAAAGATGTTGCTGGAGGCAAAGAGTTCCTGCTTTCTATTATTCATACACCAATAATAAACGATAGAAATAAACACCTCAGCATTTGACTCTTGCTCATGTGAACAAAAACCATGTTGGGGATAAACTTATCGTAAGGGTTCCAGAATCGAAAGTCTGTAGGTTACTGATTTCCCAGTGTGCTGGGATGAGCTTCTTGTGCCCCTCAGAGCTGCTGAATCCCTCCCGCATTCAAGAAGAGTCTCGAACCCATCTCTCCGAGAGCCACTTCTCGCCTGATCTCCTGACAGCTCCGTCAATGAGATCAACACCATCTGCTGTGATTATCTGTGTATTTGCTATTTGAATGTCGCTTGTGTAGGAGCTACTGGAGGGATGTGAACCAACAACATGCTGGTGCGAGACACAGAGGCTGTGTGTCCAGAATCCAGTGTCTGTCTCTAAAGCTCTTCATCTGTTGTTGGTGCACTTCTGTTTACTCTGAGCTGTAGTGCCTGTTAAGTGGGTGAAGGAGTTAATGCTTAGAAAAAACACAGCGGCACAGTTGAGAACGGGCTGGGAAAACAGCCCCGGCGAGGGGGTGCGCTCTGGAAAATGTGTTTTGGCAAGTGAACCCGGTAGAGCCCGAGCTGCACTTGTAACCACATGTAAGGTGAGACCCTGTTTGATTCACTGAAACCACTCGATGTGTCACTGTCAGCGGATATGGTTTCGCCCGACGGCACAGCGACGGCGCTGGAACTTTTTCACCTCGTGACACAGAGATGCGAGAAAGGAGGGAATTAACGGGTTTGTGCGATTCGTTAATTTATCGTTTAAACGTTGCGCGTGCACGTGTATGAAGTTTTATGCGAGCGGGGCTCTGGGAAGCGCAAGCTCACGGACGGCGGAAGTCAGAGGCCGACTCGGCGGCCGCGTGCGTCTGTGCCGCGGAGCGCACGGATGTTGTCTCGACGACACACACGCACGCTGTCGTTACTGATGACCCCTTCGTCCCACGGTAAACATCTGCTCAATTTCACCCAAGTGACTCGACCAGCTTCCTGGTGACTTTTTACCAGCTACAACAACAACAACAATAATAATAATAATAATAATAATAATAAAACACTGTGCATTTCCTTGCAGTTTTTGTTAGAAACTGTAAGAACTGATGCTTTATGTGAACACACATGTACACGGGACAATACACACTCAGTTCACACAAATGAACGTTCAACATTCTCACACAGGTTCTCGTAAGCAAGTCCCGCACACAGTATATATGCACCCACTATACTCTTTCATTGGTGTTCTGTTCAACCATTCTCTCTCGCTCACTCACACACACACACACACACACACACACACACACCATTTAGCCCCCCTCAGAGGCCCCATTATTGTTCCCCCCACTGCTGAGGTTAATAACTTTTTTAACAGGGACCAGGAGCACATGCCCTCGTACCTTTTGGTCCCAGTCCAACAGTGTGTTTTTGAACCCCGCACACACGCACGCACGCGCGTGAAGCATTACGTCATGTCCGGGTCTGCTCATTCTCAGAGCGGCTCGCATGAACTGGTGCAATCTTTCTGAAATATCCAAAGACACCTGACCCAAATTTTGTCTCCTCACACGATAGCTATATCGGACGACGCTGCACCTGAGCGTGATGCGTGTGTGCCTGTGTGTGTGTGTGTGTGTACGCGTGTGTGTGTACATGTGTTTCTCCTGCAGTGCTCATCACTCTTGCTCTTACCCTCACTCTGTGTCAGATGAATAAACAAACAGACGTGATGAGCTGTGGCTGCGGTCACTGGGGGAGGGGCACTAAATCCTCTGCTCGTGTTCCTGCTGGTTTGGAACCCGTAGCCACGGTGCTTCATAGAGGACATGACGGTACTAGAGAGTCTCCTGAACACCCCCCTCATCCCCCCCCAGGCCTGAGCAGCCCGGCCTAAAGCAAAGCAAGTGCTCTGGAGAGAGACTTTGCCGGAGGGTCGGGGAGTGGGGAGTGGGGGGTCGGGGGGTCAGGGGGAACAATGTTTTGAGCCTTTAACTCGTGACCTGCGGTTCTGCTGAAGTCCAACGCCGTCATTTTGGAGCAGCGTGTGAGGCCACCCTCAAGTTCAGCACCTAGCAGGGAGCACCTGGGTTACAGGAGGGTGGGGAGGCGGAGCAGCGTGTGTGTGGCCGGCCCACTTCTCCTGCGGTGACCAATCACACGCCACGGGACTCGTCCGCTCCGCCCACTGCCGAGTAAAAAACCCTCTCCCGTCTGATTTATTAATGCTTGGTGGAAACGCACCTCAAAACGGAGTAACCGAGACGCCCATCCTGTTCTCGCAGTCGACAGGTTTTGCCCGATCGCGGCCGACAGGCGAGACGAAGAAACCAGGTGTTCGTCTGTAAGACACGCCCACCTCCCGCGTCCCTGCTACTCCACGCCGTTGTCTCCAACGCAGACCTCCATCCGTTGTGGTGCAGACAGCCTTGTTTGCTCAGGGCCTCCTCATCCATCAGAGTCCTCCTGCTTGTCCCCCATCCTCCCGCTCACATCCTCTCCATACCTGTAATTAGATTTCCAGCCCGATGGGGGAGCGGCGGCCGAGGAGCTGCCGCTGACGCGTCTTTTTTGATCCGGTGTGGCAGGACATGTGAGGGATGGTGGGGGGCCGTGTGGTGCCGCACTGGCAGTGCTGTCACAGGGCTCCGCTGCTGCTGCTACACACACACACACACACACACTTGAACACCCTCGAAAGAAAGGGATATGATGGTGAATAAGAAAAAAGATCTGATACAGCCCTAAATTTCTTTAAAAATATTAATGTCAGCAGGGGGCGCAGTGGTTAAAACTAGTTAGGTTAGATTCAAGATCAAATCCCACATTCTGCTGTAGTACAGTTAATCATGGCATTTACCCTGAATTGACACAGTAAAATTACCTTTTTGTAAATCAGAGCAAAGTGTCAGATAAATGAGTAAATATTTGGTAGATGTTTGCAAAATGTTTACCTGCCAAAAAGACACTCATTGCTGATGTTTTCTTCCGTTAACATGATGTTTAATATATATATATTTTTTAAAAAATTCATACTGGAAATGTTACCAAAAGAGTAAAAATTAGTTTTAGAATAAAATAAAAAATTCTCTGGCCTGTTCAGTGGTCACACACACACACACACACACACACACACACACACACACACACACACACACACACACTGTGTGGTGTGTGTATCCAGTGTACCTGGGCGGGTTGCCTGCTGGGGTCCCACACAGCACAGGAAGTGGAGCGGCACACAGAGAAGAGACACAGATGAGCGTGTCCGCACAGAGCAGAGTAATACCTCCTTACTCTGTTCACCCCCCCAACCACAGGCACAGAGAATCACCATGGCAACCGGCCCTCCCCCCGCAGATCCTGCTTTCGAGCACATGATCGAACATCTGCTCGGTCTTTGTCCTGCGCCGATTCGTCTCCCCCGCTCAGGACCGTGCGTGTCGCTGACCGCAGAAACTCAGCTGACCGTTTCCACAGCACATGATTATGATTTTATAACAAAGTGTGAGTGTTTCCAGTTCCCTGAGTTGCTAGCGGCTCCACTTCTTCACACGCAACCCGAGCTTCTTCAGGTGACATAAAGTACGGGTTGAAGGGCGACGGGAGGCGTTTCCATGACGACAGCTTAACTAATCTTCACGGACAATGTGAAGAGAGCATCGTCAGTCAGTCGGTGTGTACAGTTCTAATTAATGGAGCCTCGCGTCAAACCCGAACTCCTGTCCACAGCACGCCGAGGACCCCCCGTGGACTGCGGGTCCACACAGTGGGAGTGGGGAATAAAGAGTGGCGCTTAACAGACCGTGGATTACCCTCATCTGGGGAGCAGTGCTCTTGACGCAGGCAAAAGGCCATCGGGATAGGAACCTCAGATCTCACGCAGAACCGAGGCCTTGGTTGGCCTGCGGGGGGCGCTCTTCATCACCGCAATGGGACAAGTGTACATGACGGTGTATTCAGGCTGTACGGATCACTGATGAGATCTCAGGATTATTAGTGAGTCTGAATCCAACAAAAAATTTAATAAATCCCATCGGATCTGTTACACATGTATAGAGTTTTTTTTAATTGTTTCTTCCTTTTATATTTGGAATACTTTTTTCTATTTCCCTAAGGAAGGAGCCATGTGAAGTTTTGACGAAGAAGGTCAAAAAAACCCATAATGAAGATCATGCCAGCTGGCAGACGACCTTTCTTTCAGGGATTAACTTGGGTTTGGGGGCGTGGCTAAAGTGAGGCAGGGCAGTGATGTCACAATGGACCAAATCCACCATATTACCACGGCAACAGGTGGTGAGAGAAGAGAAAGGAACGAGGGGGAGAGAGACATGCGTTGGATTGACGGTAACAACATGAGCTTAACCCTAAACCAGGCAGAGGAGCTGTTTACATCCTAAGGTGATTAAGGAGCTGCAGGAGTGCCTTAACTACTTGGAAGTCGCTTGGTGTCGTCATGGAGACGGATGTTGAACTGAGATAAGACAAAAGTGAGGTGCCTTTGTAGGTCACATATTTTGCCTCATGAGTTGCTTTGTTTTTTATTATAGGGCAGGTCCTTTTGCTCAGGTGACCATGCATACCTTATTTATTCAAATTATATTGTATATTTATTGTATATTCAAAATCGTATATTCAGAGTTATGCTGAAGACCAGCTTTTAGTAAAGTGGGGTGAATCTCCTCTATGAACGCAGGTGAAGTAGCTTGATCTAGGGTACTGCAGCAGGAGTGAGATTCGAGCCTGGTGTGTTAGTGCGCACGGAGACGACCGTAAGCGCTACGCCACCTGCTGCCCCTGCTAAAGGTTCGAGTTCATTTCCTCGCTTCGCTGATCTCAAACGCCACCCTTGCGCACACTTTGGTCGTTTGCCTCACTCCTGTTTGTGATTGCATCACTGCTTCGGGGCACCTGCAGAGGCTGCGTTGCCTGGGAAACGCTCACCTGTTGAGCTGAGCATCGCGCTTAAGAACTAACACTCGACTGCTCCCCGTGACGCTCATATTGGGCCTTAACTGATCCAGTTATAGTAGGAAGAAGGTAAAAATGAAAGAGTAAAAGATACCGTTAAAGGGAAGCAATAATTACAGGTGTTTCGCCAGGTACCTACAGCTCTGCAGAGTGTACCTTACTTTACACCCTCTGCCTCCGGGATGGACTCTGGATCACCGTGACCCTTCACTAGACAGCTGATGAAAATGGGGAAGAAGTTTTAAGTGAAACAGTGAAACAGTACTGTTACATCATTATGTTATGCTGTATTATAATGTCCATCTGTCTTAGTAGAAGTCACAATATTTAAATACCTGTGACAAGGCGCTTGAACAGAGGATGAGTTGCGGGCGGCGGAACGCAGGCGCCACAGGTGTGTAGCGCAGAAGAGCGCTTAGCAGGGGGTCTGTGTCCACGTTCATTGGAGATGATTAGAGTATTAATAACTTCCTGTGGGAATGACACATAAATGAGGGAGGAAGCGCTGATGTGAGGAACTGGCCAGCTGCAGGGATCATCATCATCATCATCATCATCATCATCATCATTTTGAATATATTCTCCACCAGGATCTATTCAGAACACCTGACTGTGGGTGGTCTCTCTGTGTGTGTCTGCGCGCGCGTGTGTGTGTGTGTGTGTGTGTGTGTGTGTGTGTGTGTGTGTGTGTGTGTGTGTGTGTGTGTGTGCAGCCTCTCGCCACGGTGTGTTCTCACCACGCACTGCTGACCTAGTTGTAGCGTGATTAATGTGTTTTCATGTCTGTTTGTGTGTGTGTGAGAGAGAGAGAGAGAAAGAGGATGGAAGACCTGTGCCTGTCTTTGTCTCTTTATTTGCGTTTGCAAACACGTTCATTGTACAATGTCTCCTCTGTGTGTGTGTGTGTGTGTATTTCAGACATTAATTATGAAGAAAGAAAACACTCAGTCACATTTGCATTACAATAGAAAACAGAAACCCTGCCTGTTTAAAACTCCGCTGTAAAGTAACTGACATTCAGCTGTTCAATTTCCGATTTTACACACAATTTAATTTGGTTTAACTGTACATGTTGATTTTGTTTATAATTTTTTTCTTGTTTATTTTGTTCTTTGAATGAACAAATGAACAAATGAATGACATTTGATTAATTCCAGAGGGAAATTCACTCTAGCTGCACTGGCACACAGTGCATAACACACACAACCACACACACAGTGACCAAACACATAAATAGAAAAGTAAGCATTAGCAAGTGAAATAAGGAGGAAAATAAACAAGACAGCATGTGAATACATCTATTTTGTGTAATAACTGTGTACTTTGGTGTTCTGCCTCTTTTTGTGTGTCAGGTTGAGCTGCTGTGTGTGAATTTCCCTGCTGGGATTAATAAAGTATCGATCAGATCTCCTTATTTGGACATTACTTTAAAATCCCAGAGCATAAAATAGACAGAACTTCAAAAGGAAAACAAAATGTAGTGTGTGTGTGTGTGTGTGTGTGTGTGTGTGTGTGTGTGTGTGTGTGTGTCTGTGTGCGCACTGCAGACTAGCTGTGCACACAGGTGTCTGTGTGAGGAGGACACTTTGAATATGCAAACCAGGAGCAGCATGACTTCCGGCACATTCCGTCCCAGGAGCCGGTTTCTTTCCCTCCCCGTGGAACCATCCTCCTTCCCCCAGCTGTGAATGCGGCGACACCGAAAGGCTCTCGCTTGGGGACGCCTCTCGCACCCAGGACACAGGATTTTAATACACTTTGTGAGCTGCTAAGCCAGTAAAAAGAACAGATTTAATACTTTTCCACAGCATGGTAAATTTTACTGTATCAATTCAAGGCAAGTACCTACATTAAGGGCACTGTAGCAGGAACAGGGATTCGAACCCAGGACCTTCAAGTACAAGGTGACATCTATAACTACTGCGGCACCTGCTGGCCTAGCCAGCCTACACTACCAGCAGGTGATGTGGTCATGGAAGGTCTTGGGTTCAAATCCCTGAGAAAACATTGAGTCAAAAGGTGGTTTGGGGGTCAGTGTGTACATGACTTTGAACAGATTTCCGTATTCTGAGAAGGACCACAATGGTCATAAACTACAAATATTCTGAAAGGACGTTTTTTAAAATCTGCGCGTTCACTTTGTTGCTGCTCTTACAATATTTAAAGTTTCCTGTATAAAATGTAAATGAAAATTGAAAATTATGTAAACGAATCACACTAAAGCAGCTGCAACACCTCCTCTTAAAGGCCTCTAGAGGAGCAAACAAAATAAAAAATGGTGAACGAGACAAAGGGGTGATGGGAAAAGCCGTTGGTAACGACACTAACTACCCCAACTCACTACGGTACACACTACGGTAAGCAGCGCCAGCGGCTCGGATCTGCTCTTCCTGCAGCGAGGAGGAAGTCAGACACACGCCACCCCTGACAGTTGAAGCTTTGCTGATCTTATCTGCGCAGCAGCTTGTTGACACCCCAGCATTCATCGCTTCCTGTCGTCCATGTGAACGACTCACTGGCGCCCCCTCCTGGCGCTGGAGGACGTGCCGCTCGATGCCGCTCGATGCCGCTTGCTGCTCTCGACAAAGTTCGCACTTTAGCATTTCGCAGAGCTGGATGTGTTCCTGGAGCAATTCAGGGCCACATCCTCCAGTAGGTTTTGGGTTTTAATGAAATTCTGTGCTGTAACTCAGTTTAGATTTACATTTATTTATTTAGGAGAGACTTTTCTCCAAAGAAACTTCCAGTGAACTCTATGTAGTGTTACCAGCCCACACACCTCATTCACCGCGGTGACTTACACTGCTAGATACACTACTTACACTGGGTCACTCATCCACACATCAGTGGAACACACACACACTGTGTCACTCACACACTGTGGGTGAACTTGAACAGCATGTCTATGGAGTGTGGGAGGAAACCAGAGCACCCAAGGGAAACCCACAGAGACACGGAGAGAACATGCAAACTCCACACAGACAGAGTGGGGATCGAGCCCACATCCTCTCGCACCACCCAGACGCTGCGAGACAACAGCCCACTAATGGATCTTCTGCACTGCTCTTCCTCATCATTTCATCATTTTTGATGTCTTTACTGAATACTTTTCAATTTTCAATTATTATTTCAGTTAATTTCATTTTTCAATTTGTTGCTGAAGGAGACGTGGTGGCACAGTGGCGCAGTGGGTTGGACCGGGTCCTGCTCTCCGGTGGGCCTGGGGTTCAGGTCTCGCTTGGGGTGCCTTGCGACGGACTGGCGTCCCGTCCTGGGTGCGTCCCCTCCCCTTCCAGCCTTTTTCCCTGCGTTGCCAGGTTAGGCTCCGGTTCCCCGCGACCCCGTATGGGACAAGTGGTTGCGGTGATGTGTGAATCTGTTGCTCGGTAATTTGACTACGATCAGTATTATCCTCGTATCACACACACACACACACACACCGATGAAGCCAACTTGCCGAAACGCATCTGTGTTGTACAAATTAAAGTATTAATGTCACTGCGCTCAAGGTGCTCGTCCATATTCTTTCATTAAGTTACTGAACAAAAAAATGCCCAGTCTCATGAACTGAGGTCCAAAGCAGTGGGAATGTGGACCGTTATGCTCATGAGAATCCTTAGCATGTTTGCTCGCAATGGCGTCGCCATGACGATTCTGCAAACATTTTGTAAGCATCATCGACGACCCTTTAATGTCCTTCTAATCGATTAATTATTTTCATCCCTTTTATATGTAATTAATCCATTGATAAATATCTAATTAGTAGAAATATCATATAGTTAAATATAAATGAATCCATGTGAAATATTGATGAGGTAACATGTAAGAAAGAGAATTTATTTCAACCTGTAACTGTAACTTAAACCGCTGACTGTCTGTAACTGTGACCGACACCTGAACAAATGTAACGGTTACAAACATATTAAATGTACACGTCTGCACGCTATTATTTTACTCAAAATATCTTTCTTGTTTAATGTGAATTTAGATTTTTTAACAAAACACATTTTCACGTTTTAGCAGCTGTTTAATTTGTGTTTTTACTTTGAAAAAGTTACTTTGTATACATTCATGGATTTTTTTAAAACTGGACACATTACAGTAATGGGAATTTTACTGAAACTGTGTATTTAAAATGAATTTTTACCCGTAAAAATACAAAGGGTTGTAAAATGACCTTGTTTTTCCACAGTTTCAGGAAGACCGATAACTTGTTTCGGGCAGAACAAGCGAGACCAGCGCAGGCGTCATTCCTCACCGCTTGGTGACGCTGAGCCCTATTTTGGACAAGCTGGTTATTTATTATGACGCTGAGCTGAGCTGTTCATCCCAAGGCTGGTTGGAGGCGTCTCAGAGTCCGTCCCGGAAGCATAGGTTACGAGGCGCGGTACGGAGGTCACTCCAAGGTCACCGCGGCCCGGTTGCTGACATCATGTTTTTTGGTGTCAGGACTTTGACCTTCCCCTCAATGTCCCTGCAGGGGCTCAGCATGGGCACCAGAGCTCCCCCTGGGCTTTCATCCCCGCATTTGGAGAGGGAAAAACGGAACTCTTCCCTGGTGGTGTCCAGCCAGCAGGACAACTCTTCGTGGGTGTTTGTCCAGAGGTTCCGGATGGATTATGAAGCGAACTGTTCGTGGTGGATTTCAGCCCTGGCTGTGGGTCAGTGTGTAGACCTGTCCACAGAAACCAGGGGGCGCTGCGCCCTCATTCATGGCGATGGCAGTCCTGCAGATGGTAAAGTGTCTATTCCTTTCTTGACGGCGTGGTGACCTCACTCACTCACTCACTCACCTCTGCTTCCCACTTGGATCAGGGTCACGGTGGTCCGGAGCCTATCCGGGGATCACCGAGCGCTAGGTTACGGGGGTACGCCCCTGATAGGAAGCCAGTCCGTGACAGGGTGTATGTGGTAAACTGTGGGGTGAATTGTGGGAAGCGACACACACACCTTTGGATCGGGTCGGTGTGTTTTTCTCTTTCCGTCAACAGGGGGCAGGAGCGTCTCAGGTGTGCTTCAAAGGCTCACTTCACCGGAACAGGACTGGGCCTCAGGTGACCCCGCTGCAATGACCGGAAAGTGCAGTGCGTCGCAACATTATTTGTTTCCAGACAATACGTTTTCCAGAATCTGCAAAAAAAAGTTAGACAAAAATCAGCAAAGTGGAAAACACTTTGATATATATATTTTTGTAAAAACTTTTAATAGCAACAAAAGATTTTATTACATTTGAAAATTTTGCAGGGAAGTGTCAAGTGCTGCGACATCTTCCAGCATGGTATCGTGGTCACTGTAAGCTTTTCCCCTCAGTGTTTAGCTGATCTGGAAGGTGAGGGAAAAGATTAAATGTAATAACATTATAATATTTAAATGTAAATTTTTAAATGTCGACATTTTCAGGCATACAGCTCTTAACAGACGCAGAAAACACTTATGTTGTGAAACACTTCTGTAGGAAAATGTTACTGCCATAATTCTGAAAAGGCACAGGTATATAATTCATTAATGTGGTCCTGCGGTCCTGTTGACCGCGACTGTTGGGGCTCCAGGGCCCTGTAGTACTGACCCTAAACAGCAGGGGTCACTGCTGCTACACATTGCGAAAGAAGCCTTGTCTGTTTTTCTCCCAGATGAGGACAGAATAAAGGCAGTTTTTAGCCCAAAGGAGTCTGTGTCACACAATGTGGGCGACAGTGAGCTTGTGTGTGTGAGACACCACTATGTTGCTGGTTTACATCCCTCCAGTAGCTCCTATAGAAGTAACATTTAAATATCAAATACATTGATAATCACAAGAGATGGGGTTGGCCTCGTTTATGGACCTTTCAGGAGCTCAGGAAAGAAGTGCCTCTTAAAGAGACGGATTCAAAACCTTTATTCAATACAGGAGGGATTCAGCAGCTCTGAGGGGCAGTGGATCATGAGTAGCTGCATATAAAATTCATAGGAATAAATAGAGGGGATCATGGCAGATGATTTAACACGTGTTTACGGAGCAGACAGGAGATCAGGGGAGACGTGGCTCTGAGAGACACTGATTTGAGACCTTTCTTCAAATGCTGGGAGGGGTTCAGCAGCTCCGAGGGACACAGGGAGCTCATTCCACCAAACTGGGGACTAAACAGAGAAGCGATGTATCCTTGTGGACCCGTGATGTCGAACTGTGGCGTTTGCTACAGCTCTGAAGGAACAAATTCACTTTTTTACCTGGGAAGAGCTAGCAGAAATTTCCCCCACAGGGGGGCGGTATCCTGCCACAGCAAAGTGGCACCAGGGAGGGGCGGAGTGGAGGGTTCGAGGGTCTGAAGAAGGCACTTAGAGCCCGGGAAAGAGAAAAGGTTAAAAATAGCTGCGCGACTCGAGAACTAAACAGGCGCGAAAGCGGCTCGGCAGAGGAGCGAGGAGCATTTGGGAAAAGGCCGAGGGCTGGTTTTTCGCAGAAGTACAGGAAAGCGGCGTCGCCGTTCCTGGTAGCGCGAGGGCAGAGGCCTCCGCCTATTTGCGGAGCACAGTCATCATCCCGGAGAAAACATACGAGAGACAATAAAGAGGCAACGTCCCCTTTCGGGGCCACGGTTGTGATGCATTGAGAGCTTCGCCGGGGAGGTGGGGAAAGTGCTGCTGCGGCGGGACGTCCACAATGCAGAGAGACGTCCTGTTCGGGGGAGGGGGGGGGGGCTGTCCGGTGGCTGCTGTTGTGCCGCTGCTGGCCTCGACTCATCCTATTGAGGATACCTCCGAGATGTACGTCGCTTTGGAGAAAAGCATCCGCTAAATGAATAAATTTAAATGTGAAATAATTACTAATTTAAACATGAAAAAGAACAAATAATTATTACCCATTATTTATCCAATCAACTTTACAGTTATTATTGATCAAGAGAAATTCAGCAGGAGCTGGACTTCAGCTGCTTTAACTGCTGCCATTTTCATTAACACCTGATTCTGAAAGCCTGGGGATTGATTGTTTGTTTTTAAACAATGCTTTGCTATTTAAACTTCAGTCTTCCTATCCCTCTATGTGTCTCATTGCACATTTCCCAGGGTAAATACCACACTTTACCACAGCGAGCAGCTGAGTCCTTAGGAGTTTGGTCTCATACATCAAAGATCCGCATTCACGCTGAACTTGAACACATTGTCTGAACCGCTTGTACCATACGGGGTCGCAGGGAGCCGGAGTCTAACCTGGCAACCCAGGGCGTAAGGCTGGAGGGAGAGGGGACACACCCAGGACAGGACACCAGTCCATCGCAAGGCACCCCAAGCGGGACTCAAACCCCAGACCCACAAGAGAACAGGACCCGGTCCAACACACTGCGCCACTGCACCCCCGGGAACTTGAACACCACATGAATAAAATAAATAAATTGAATCAGGCTTATTATGTGTCTGGGAGAAAATATAATTTAAATGCCACATCATCGCGTAAGACATTTCTGGGAAGGGATTTCTGTGTTTTCACAGAAACGTGATTTTCCAAAGCTGCTTCAGATGAAAGTAACATCCATGACATGGTAATGAGGAGAAGCTCATTGCTTTAATGGGATTGTGAACCGCGGTCAACGGCCCCAACCGTCACAAAGGAAAACACGGGAGGAAACGAGTCGTGTCTTTCAACGGGGTCGCATTGAGACCGCGTGAAATACATGGTGCGTGAAAAGGTGATACAAAGACGCTGCGTTTTGGGATTTGTCTGTGTTGGACCTTACGAGTGAAACTCATAGCCAACGTTTATTATCATAACACACACACACACACACACACACACATTTTCAGAACCGCTTGTCCCTGACGGGGTCACGGGGAACCGGAGCCAACCCGGGGCATTAGGCCGGAGGGGGAAGGGGACACACCCAGGACGGGACGCCAGTCCGCCGCAAGGCACCCCAAGCGGGACTCGAACCCCAGACCCACCGGAGAGTAGGACTGCGGTCCAACCCACTGCGCCACCGCACCCCCTATTATCATAACATTTGTAAGTTAATCTTTTTTTTAACACGCTGAAATTTGATGATTCTGATGCCACTTTTAAACAAATTACCTGGAGAGCCAATGAGATCAGATTGTTTTAAATGTATACGGATGTGCCAGCAGGTGGCTCAGTGGTTACTGCTCCTGCCTTACGCAAAAGATGCAGGTTTGAAGCCTCTCTCCTGCCGAAGTAGCCTTGATCAAGGTACTAACACTGTGAAAATGATGTATAAAAGTAGAAACGGGTCAATAAGCACAACTTGGATGAGGGGATCAGATAAATAATGGTTAATAGGAATAAAATTATGATTTTAAAGAAAATAATTTGAATTTAAAATAATTTAAAGGAATTTTAAAGACAATTGTATTTTGTAACACAGCACAACATTTTGGGGGGGTAACTAAAAATTTTCCTCATTCTACTTTTTCTCTTTGCATCTGGAAGTTTCTTTGGAAAAAAGTGTCAGACATGTATGTCCACACACAGACTACATATATATGTATATTTATAGCTCTCTTTATATGTACACACACAGAGTGCTGCTTGGAAATATGTGAACCCCATAATTTTACCGCAAAATTGTCACTGAGAAGCAGCGAATCTCAAGTTGCACTGGCTAAACCATGTAGTCGGGTGTGTAAATCACAGTAATTTATTCATTTTACAAGCTTCTTTTAGTAGTTTATACAAGAATAATTACGTACTTTCAAGTGGCACCATACAGTATATATGTGTGTATAGATACAGAAGATACACAAACACTGACACACACTTTTGACATATATACAGTATACACACACACACACACACACACACACACACACACACACACACACACACACACATTTATGCACATTCGTGTTTACTTTCTCACCGCCTGCCTGCACCAGAACAGAAAGTACAGTTTCTTTGCTCCTACATCTAATCTTCCCCCATTCATATCCGTTTATGAAGTGACGTGTGTTGCTATTAGGACGCGTCGCTGGGTGACAGGAGACAGGAGCACATAATGCTCCATTAAAAGGTCACTGAAATTACTGCTCTCGGGGAGATTTTAAGAAGCCTTTACACTGACGCACAATAGGCTGTACCTCCCTCTGAATTATGACTTGAAAAATACGTCTTTGCATTAATGAAATATCCACACTAACACGTCTCCTCGTTGTCGGCTCCACCGTCACGTTCAGCAGAGAGACGGAGCAGTTTTTAACTGTCTGAGTCGCGATGTTTCTGTGTACAAACAAGCGTTTTACCGGCCAACCCCACAGGTACAGGTGAGGCCACAGTTCAAGCGGGTGTTGTTGGGGGGGGTCACTAAGGAGATGCCGATCTGACCGACACCTTCAGCCTCCAGCAATGTTCTTAACATGGTAAACTTTAATACTCCTGAAGGGCAGGAGTAAAAGAGGTAAAACAACTGGACTATAGTCCAGAAAGTTCCGTGACTCTCCTGATGTCCCAAGGTTGCTTAAATTTGGTTTTGTTCAAAAATATAACATAAATTACATGAGAAATATAAATTAGAAATCGTATAAGCCATAGCAATCATTTGGTCAATGAATTTAGGTCAGTTTTGTACACATATCTGTACACAGGTTTAGATTTATGATTTGAAAGAAAATACACACACACACTTTCTGAACCACTTGCCCCATACAGGGTCATGAGGAACCGGAGCCTATCCGGCAATTCAGGGCATAAGGCTGGAGGGGGAGGGGACACACCCAGGACGGGACACCAGTCCGTCGCAAGGCACCCCAAGCGAGACTCGAACCCCAGACCCAGCGGAGAGCAGGACCCAGTCCAACCCACTGCGCCACCGCACTCCTTCCAAAAGAAAATACATTTCCATTATATGAAACATACAAAAATATGAAATATGATCCCATGAGAAGTGAGGAAGAAGGCAAAGGAAAAGTATAAAGAAGTTTTTTAGCACATTTATCAGATGAGAAACGCTTTACTGAAACTGGGAAAAAGCGTTGGATCCATGCTTTAGGAGGCTCATTTTACTTGGCTTGGCGCTTGAGGGAAAAGTGATAAATTTAAATCAGTTGTGTGGTGCCGCTGTCATTTGCATAATCATTTTAATGCTGCAGAAACACAACTGAAAGCTCATGGAATTAAAGTTTTTCATGCACAGCAATGTTCAGACTCCCTTTCCCTTTTCTGACAGTTGGCGTGATTGGAATCGCTTTTGTCACCATGGCTGGAGCGAGAGACTGGCGCTTGGGCTGCGGCACAAATTTTGGCGGCTCATCTACAAACATCAAAGTGCTGGAATTTGGATCTCCGTTCTCAGCTGAACCCTCTTCTCGACATGTTTATCCATTGCCATGCTGGGTGGCCGGTCGAGAGGATGAGATGGCCACACGGACTGGACGAGGCACCAGACATTAGAGGGTTCAATCCAAAACAGTGCAATTCAACTAAGATGATGTGTAAATGAGGTCAAGGCCCATATAAAACAAACAGAATAATTCGGTATACAAAAGGGGGGCAAAGAAAACACAAATACCCTTAGCCAGGACAGCAAGAAGTAAATCGGTGAACGAACAAACCAATGAATGAACCAACCAATGGACGGACGAACCGACCGACTGACCGACCGACCGACCGACATCAGTCTCTCTGAAGTAAATTATAGGCAAAATATATTTAAAAAGCTGCTGGAAATTCACTCTGATCAGCCTATTGTGAAACAGCAAAGACAACTTCTGTGTGGGTGTGAAAAAATCTCTTACATACAGAAACTGTACTTTAAAACCACTTTCTGCTTTCTTTGCCATACCGGCAAGCCACTTAAATTTACATGTACATTTACATTTATTCATTTAGCAGAAGCTTTTCTCCAAAGCGACGTAGATCTCATAGAAAAAATACAAAGAGTGCATTACGTCAGGGGCGTGGGGACGCGGTGGGCTTAGTTGGGTCCCGTTGTGTGGCGGGTCTGGGGTTTGAGTCCTGCCCGGGGTGTCTTGCGGCAGACTGGCACGCTGGAGGTGAGGTTTGGACGCAGACACGTGATTCTAGAGCACAGTCAGTTTGACACACACCAGTACACATCACACGACTAGCTGCATAAAGGTTTACCCATTCCCCTCTGTTCTGTGGATGTGCCATCTCTGTTTTCCTGGAAGATATAGTTATTGGTGCAAACCAGCATCAGCCTTCCATCTGTCCGCTTTCACCTGGATGTTCTCCAAACTCTGCTCTAAATTCAAAGCTGCCCTCCTTTTATAATGTGTGCTCTAATATCTGGGTTCTGGTGTTCTAGACTCACCCTCAGAGGTTGTACCCATCCCACAAAACAGTGCAAACATTTAAAAAGCATGGAGTTTGTCATAACACTTGTCCCCAAACTAGTGGGCTGCTTCCTTGCTCCTTGAAGGCTATGCTGAAGGTTTCAGGCTGCATAAAGTATTTGCATTAAATACCCTAGAACAGTAGTGTTGACCTGCCTGCTGAAGAATGATCTAGAATGTCTATCTCACGTTGATTAGTGGGAAATCCTCCTCTTCAAGTCAACGGTTCACGCAAAAAGCAAGAAAAACATCTCTAGCCTTTTATCCACCATGACCCTGTACTGTGGTGCTGCCATGGTAAAAGATGAGGTATGACCAGAACAAAAGCTGCTTAAGAGAGAGAAATTAAGATTCCTTTTTTATGTTTATCTACAAACATTGCTGGACACTGAATGGTGGAAAAACAGACCCATAAAAACTGAAGTGTCGTCCCTCCTGTGCAGTGGCAATCAAGCAATTGTGTGTTCCCGGAATCCTCACAAGGTTAACCTGAGGGACAGCCTTGGCGATGCTGCGCTGGAACAATCATCTTGTTTTTGTTGTTGAGAAAAAGACGTGTGTCCTGGCACAGGTGACCTCTCGCTGGGGTAACTCTGCATCAGAGAATCCTCTCCAACCAAAATCCCAGGAGCACTAGAAAATCCGAATGGAAAACATTGTAAATGAAAAAGTCCCAAATTCTTTTCAGACTTGTACTATAGTCTTTAGTCCTCCAGACTGAAATGTTGCTCTCAAATCTTGGTAGAGTTCTTACACCCATAAACCTGGTTGCATTTGGTCGACGCAAAAATGTACATAGCGCTGCTGGAACAATATTACCCCATAGGCTACAACAGAAGTGCCCCTCTGGGCCATGTTTGAGTTGCACGCTAGCGACTTCTTTTTTCTTTAGCGGTTTCTTCTCATTATTTTGTTCCAGTGCATTTTAACCTTGCCTTTGTACCTACCGTGTGCTGTGTTATTGGAAAGACACATTTCATTTATGATTTTTAAAGAGACAGAAGCGCTGCGGACTCCCACGTTGTCCATCTCTTCAGCCTTCACCCCACGCGACCTGCACTTGGACTCTTCCTTAAATTTAAAAACACAACATGCCTCAAAGAAACAAACAAGTGTTACATGTAATCTCATTCAACAGTAAAATTAAATTGTTACAGAAAATGAAACCAGATACAGATCAACAAGAAACACCAAAACAAAAGTCAACAAAAAACACATTAAAAGTGGCAGATAATTACATGAGAAACAGTACTCATATCAGTTGCATTACATGATGACATCTGTCATCCACATTGTCCTTAATGTAATAAGACCAAATGACATTCACACAAAAAAACACAAAAAATACCCAAAAAAACTGCACTCAGTCATACTCTGTATACTCATCTTGCTTTGTGCTCCTGCCAGAACTTCTAAACTTGATGGTTCATCGCTCCGTTTTCAAGGACCTTTGCAAACAGCTGAGTGCCCTTTAATGAGTTTGCTATATTAATACGCAGATAATAAAAATCAGTATAATACCCCTGTGGTATCCACATAATTTAAAAGGGAAATATGCACATGCAAACATGCACATATAGGAACATTTGATTTACTCATCAGAAACTTTGTACATCACCTCACAGAGTAGAGCTGAGCGAATAGAAAAAGAAGAGAGCAGAGAAAATGCTCATCACAACAACAGTGTAGAGCAGTCCGAAGCCCCATGATAAGATATGAAACCCTGCAATTAAAGTTAATGACGCCAAGCAAAATGGAAATGGAAAATGTTTGTTTTTACTGGCATCACAAAAGGAAAGCAGATTTAATTTTCCTATTAGACTGCTTCCTTGAGCAAAGTAAGGCTTTTAGATAAACATTTAGCCAGGCTGATTGAAAACTACCGTTTCAGGGGTTCGTACGTAACAAAAGGGCCTTTGAAGGATTTTGAAGTCGCTAAATGCAAGGATGATTCACCATAGATCTTGGCATTTGGAAACCTGGAAAGGAAATTAATGGGCATGAATAATATTATAGATGTCTCATAAAAACTGCCCCCAACGGTTGTCCCACAGTTGCTGATAGACGTAGAACAACAAATGGTGGGCAGAAGTGGCGCGGTTCATAGCAATTAACCATTTCAGCTCCTTTCAGGCTGAGTACGCTGAACACCTCACATCTTAATTACTGGAGAAAGTCAGGACATTCGGAGGAGGCCCTCACTTGGGACTTGAAGAGAAAACCTTTTTTGGTCAGAGTACAAGTTCACGGAGCACCGTGCCTCTCGCTGTACCCTTGAACAGGTGCCGGTCATGAACGTCTTCAGTGGAATTGTTCCCATGTAAATGTGGGTGTGAAAAGTGCTGGCTGGACATTGTTTTGGATCGTGAAACGAGGAGATGTGAAGTGACGTTCCAGATCTTCGTCTTCGGTCCTGCAGCTGCCGTCCAGTTGCGAGCAAAGCGTGTTGTGCTTGACAACTGCGACTCTGACAATGACAGCTGCGCTGTTTTCAAGGACACGCACCAAAGGAAACGTGAATTCCTCAGCATAGCCAGTGATCATTGGCAGGAACCTTGTGGCCATAGCCTGCTGTGCTCTTCGAAGGTAAAGATGATTTTTCCCCTGCTTTGCTCTTCGAAGTTTCCCTTGATTTCTGTTCTCCTTTCCGGTTCCCTCTTTTTCAGCAAGTACAGCAACGTCCTTCAAAGTTTCTGCTGCATCTCTTTGTGAAGATTCCATGAACTGCGGGCTCTGACTGTGCGTGGCCCACATAGCTCCACGTCACACATGACGAAGGCGCAGACAAGTTCACGCGTGTCTTTTGAAGTTCGTGTTCAAGCCGTTCGGGTCGCTTGATGCCACATTGGGTTTGAGAGGCTCGTAATGATCTCCTCTCTCCGCATTTTAGGAATTGATCTTTTGCAGACCATCCTGGGCTCTTTGGAGACCCAACGACGAGGTACAACAAGCCTGAGAATGGTTTATTAGGGTTCTGCAGAATGCCACTAGGGCACACACACGCTTGCAAAGCACATACACCCATGTTGATGTAACAGCTTTTTAGTTTCCTCCCGCTGCATGTGGGGAAAAAACCAGATGTGTGTTCTTTCTAGAACTTTCTACGACAAGTAGTTCACATTAATACGTGCAATATTACAGAAGAAGAATACAGAAGTTATAATGTAACAATACAATAAAGGACACAATGAATAATACAATGAAGTATGCAAAATGGGTAAATAAGAGCAATTAATAATGACAATAAAATTAAATAAAGAAGTGAATACATTTCACATTCGAACCCTGCACCTTGGGTGTTTCAAGCATTTCGTTCCGGTCCCTCTGGCTTGTCACTGTAAGATGATGGAAAATGTGTCCATAACCTTGTGCCACCAGCAAAAAAACATTAATTCCTTGTATTTCCATCAAAAAATTGCACATAAAAATGTCGACATGACTGACAGTCTCTCTGTCCTCCAACGTGGAGAGATGAAACCGAGAAGCCCTCGCTTTTTTGACGGCTTGTGTCCTGCAGCGTGTGACGAGAGGACGAGGAGACGTCGGCAGAAATGTTTTGTCTTTTCCTTCGCAGGATGACGAGGAGGACGGCAGTGACCAAGGAGTGTCTTTTTATAGAAAAAAAAACGTGAAAGAACAGTCTGCCTTGCGTCAAATGCAGAGCTGTGCCATCGGCGGACGTGCGAATTTCGCCGAAACGCCAAATTTGTGCCAGCAGGCGGCTGCCGCCCCAGCACCGTATCTCGCTGGGGTTACAGGTTCGTATTGGTGGGGAAGCCCCGTGGAGCGTGTCACAGCCGAACAGAGCCACAGTGATGAAAGTCCGAGACGAGGGTCTGGGGTGTTAGATTCCGCTCTACGGAACAATTAACGCGCGGTCCGGAGGGCCCAGGTCTGCGGATGTGTGAAGGTACGTTTTTAGCCGAAGTCAAGGAGCTCGGACTTCCCGATCTGGCTCCTGTTGGGGGGCAAAGTGTCTGCATTTCCACCTTGCTATGAGCAGATGGCAAGCACTGAAATCTGGGAAATCTGAACAATTAATTGAGTTTATTTTTACAGAGCACTCCTCACACCAGGGTGACACAGAGCATGGAATATGGTTCCCAGGAGTTGTACCACTGGGAAGGGAACATACAGTACAGATACATTTATTCATTCTGTTGACACTTCTCTCCGAAGCAACTTACAGTGTTAAGGTTACAATTATTTACACGTTTATACAGCTGGGTAATTTAACTGGAGCCATTTAGGGTAAGTACCTCATTCAAGGGTACTACAGCTGGAGGTGGGATCGAGTCTGCAACCTTTGGATGCAAAGACAGGAGCTCTAACCACTTCGCCACCAGCTGTCCAACAGATCTGTCAACAGATACCAATGGAATCCACATGTAAAATAGTGCTACAGGTATCCATCCACTAAAGCGACAGATATAAAAAAAACCATTTGGATGTCAGCTGGCAGCTGCAGAGGGGAAAACAAAAAACTCCCAGCTGGGGTCTATAAAATTGCATTAATTACTTAGTATAATTGGAAATTGAGGAGATAATTACATTGATTAAATGGTTAGTCAGGACTTAGAAGTATTAAACTATTATTACGCATTAATAGCGCCGCTGCCTTTGGATCAAAAGGTTGTAGGCTTGAATCTCACCTCCAGCTGTTGTCCTCTTGAACAAGGTACGTAAATAATGGATAAGCAATCGTAAGCTGCTTTGGAAAAATGTGCCAAATTAGTGTAAATATTTCATACTGGTTGTGCATTTCAGTGGTTGCTTCGTGTACCTTCCACGTGAGCTTTGGGTTCGCTGGGGGCTTCGCCTGCTGTTGAGGGACTTGCTGGTGACCCGCTGTACGAAAAGAGAGGCGGACAAGGGGAGGTGGTGGGTTTCTGGACAACAGGTGGGTCTTTACATGTGCTGTGCATGACTGACAGCGCAGTGTGGCTGGCGATTTGGGCTCACACTCCTGTCTTGAAATTCCATCTAAGCAAAAGATGTTGTGTTACACCACATGTTCGTTGTCACACGGCACCGATTATGGTGAGACGCATTAGTTCAGCGTTCAGCTGACACTTTTACCAACATGCAACAGTAGGTTGGTACAGTCAGCTACTTACAGTGATTTACCCTTTTATGCAGCAGAGTCACTGTGACAGTATCAGTTCATGGTAAATACCTTGATTTGCATTTGTTGGATCAATTTAGGGTAAATTCCTCAGCCAAGTGTACGGCAGCAGAAGCCGGAATTTGAAAGCAGGTCCGTCAAGAAGAAGGGTTATGATGGCTTAGATGGTGCTAACCCCCAGGACCAGATAACTGAACTACATATCATATGAAGAATGTCACTTTTTGGGCATCCTCTGATGAGCATGGTGCCGTGGGTATTATCGGGAGCCGCTGAAGCACCCAGGATGAGTGACAGCTTCTCACAAGGTGCCTCTGCTTCATCTGTCAGCATTTCAATGTCATCTTGTCACAGCTGTTTTGACTGGAAGGTCCCTAAAGGAACAATTGGGACGGGAAGAGATGAATAACGTGTCCCAGTGCTCTCGAGGCTCAGAGAGCAGCGAAGGCCTGCGTGAACAAGCAGGAGTCCTGGCTGTTGCAAGTTTAAGTGGAAAAACTGGTTCTTGTGAAGTCAGCTGGGAAAGAGGCCTTCAGGGGCTCAACCCAAGAACTACTGGGGGCTCAGTTGGAGGTCCGGCTCAGCACGGTGTCGGGGGGGGGGGGGTTCCCTCTGAGGTCTTGTGCAATGTTTTTCACCCCATGTCCCATGTCCTGAGCTGAGCTCTGAACGCGCCATTGCCATCGTCCACCGAACCGGTGGCACAATTCCATCTTGTCACGTTGAAGCACAATAAATGAACATTTACACACACAGAACACAAAGAAATTCTTAAGATCTGCTCTCTTCTGAGAGCAATTCATGGTTTTGCTATTTTTGCACTGAAGCAAGAGGCTGTTGACTCTGAAAAGAGAGAAAAACAAGCTACAAAACAGGGTTGCGTTGCGTTAGGAGAGGAACGTTTAGAGGTGAGGTTGGTGCACCAACCGGGAGAAGCGTTACTGCTCTCGCAGCTTTGGCGAGGTCGTCGTGATTGTGGCATCTGCGTCACTGCAGGAAGGGTGGTGGACAGAGGAACTTGCAGGGGATCCGGGCGAGTTGCTCTCTTTTCTCTTTTTTCTAGAGTCCTTTAACCCTCCCGTGTTTCGTAACGGGTTCTTTTGCGCTTCGCCCATCTTTATGTGACCCTGTCAGCTCAACAAGAAGAGAGAACAGGCAAAACACAGAATGTGGCCCGGGACTTAGCGGGGGGGCACGAAAAACCGCGTTTCACAGAACAGAGCTACGCTCTGTCTACACGGAGTCGTCGAGTCACCAGTTGAATGTCTGGGCATCGTAACAATTTCCACTGGTAATGGGAAATATTAGTATGGAAAGTCGATTATTCACAATAAAGGTTGTGATGATTCAGAACATTGACCCATGTGCTGCGACCGTAGGGCAGCTGCAACACACACACACACACACACACACACATTTTCTGAACCACTTGTCCCATACAGGGTCACAGGGAACCAGAGCCTAACCCAGCAACTCAGGGCGTAAGGCTGGAGGGGACACACCCAGGATGGGACGCCAGTCCATGGCAATGCGCCCCAAGCGGGACTCGAACCTCAGACTCACTGGAGAGCAGAACCTGGTCCAACCCACTGCACCACTGCGCCACCATGCCCCCCTAGCTGCAATACAATTAAAAATAATTAAAATACATTAACATTTGTGTTTATTCATTCAGCACACACCTTCTGGCAAAGCGACATAGAGCTGAGCGAAAATAAAGTGCGTTTCAACAGCAGATGGAGAGACATGGAAAAATAATCTTGGAAACTTTTGGCTGTTGGGGTCAATGATGAGCAGCAAGGGATTCGACACTCATGAGACACCCTGAACACCAGCACTGAAACATCTGGAAAAGATCCTCGACTGCGCTGTCGTGTCCTTATGAATATAGCTGCTCGGTCAGTGCTCTTCTCAATAACTCTCTATGGGTGTGGAAGGTGGACAGTGATGAAGAAGCAGGACAGCAGGAAGATGGGTTCCTTTGAATTGTGCTTCTGCAGGAGACGTTCAAGGACACCAAGGACAGGCAGGAAATCAGACGGATGGGTGTTGGATCAAATCAATCAGAAGCACAAATGATGAGAGGGAGGCTGTCAGGTTTGGGACGCATACATCGTAAGAAGGTTGGATCCTCTCCAAAACACAGCAACGATGGGAAAAGTTGGATGAGAAAGAAGTAGAGCATGAGCTGCAACCAGATGGATGGACTCAACTACAGGGACAGTGGGGACACACTGAGAAAACACAAGTGGAGGACAGAACATTCTGGAAACATTCTATATCTCTATATCCACACGCTCTGTACATGTGCTCAACAAGAGCTGACATGATGGCACTTAGAGGCAACAAAATGAAAAGCGGAATGACGAAAGCAGAACCTGCACTGGTCTTAAGCCCGCAGGTAGTAGGACTCGGTGAACAAAACGAGACAAAACAACCGAAAATGGAGACAAAATTTTGACTGCGTTTCATCGTTCATTTCTCTCCGCAGACCGAAATGTACCACCTCCCCGCAAATTGCAATCTCCAAATAAATAAATGTGGCGTTTTTCCTCCTGCAAACAAGCGTGTGTCCTGCTCAGGCCAATGCATGTGAAGTGTTGTAATTTGGCAGAGAAGCTATTAGTGGCATGGTCACTCAATGCACACGTGACCTCTTCAGTCATATTAGCAGCTTCCGATTTACCATTCAGAGTGCGAGCGGCCGCCTTGAGAGCACTCATCTCGGTCTCTCGGCGACTCGTTTTTTTTGGCAGTGCTATTTTGCATATTATTGCTCGTTTTCTAATGGTACCTCTATTGTGTTTCCATGGAGATGTATAAATGCAAAAAAAAAAAAAAGAAATCAGCAACAGCCAAAATTAAATGTATTTTCCACACAGAGAGATATCAGCTGAGCAACAAATTAATTTTTATTTAACGCTGCAAAAATAATGAAAAGATGGCACTGATTTGCCTAATTATATGGTTTATTCTTTTTGGGGAAATGACAGTTCAGAACGTTTTAAAAGGTCATAAAGTGCCACGCCATTATGCTGAGCGTTACATAAAAGATCCCATTCCCAGAAAGATAAAACAATAAAAATGTTCACGTTTCTCTTCATTTTTCAATAATAATAATAAGTAAAAAATAATGAAAAATACGCATAATAAGGTTTTCTCTCACTGCTTCCTCACTGCCATTATTAAAATGTGAGATTTTATGTCATTGAAGTTTCAATCACTTTCATGAACTTTTGAGATCTGGCAAAACAAGCATGAATGAACTTTTGTCTTAACCTGAGACATTTTTACTTTGGACTCTTGACTCTTTTTTCGAATAAAAGAAACGGTGCATAGAGCAGTGAATAGGCCATGTACTCCCGTATCGTGATTCACACCGAACAGCTGGCCTGGGAATTCCTGTTCCGGAATGACAATGTCGCATGAAACATGCTAATGCGGTGGGGACATTTAAAAAGGTCCTACTGGCGACAGCATATCGGTTTATAGCTGAATTTCATACAAACTGTCACAGATTGGACCATTCAAACTTTCTGATTGGATTATTCATAGCCCATGAAGAGTACTGATTTTTCACTTTATGACCCACTGATGAAAGCTCTGTGATGAACCCAAAAAACATATTTTCCGTATGACTGGGCTAATGTCCTCATCCGGCATTTGATGGTCATAAGCTCTCCTACATCTGGTCCCTTTACACACTCTGACGTTGCGCTCGGGCTGGATTGCACATAATGCGGATGTGACCCGATGGTACGGCTCTACGGTGCGACAGAATTGCAGGAGAGAATTATGGAGCTAAATGCGCTGTGCGAAATGGAGCTCGTTGCTCATGATGAAAAAGAGCTGAAGATGCTGATCAGATGCTTCACTTTGTCTGCCTTGTAGATACAGAATCCTGTCTTTTATCCAGAGTTAACTGAGCTAAGATGATATATATAACCACACTAAGTGAGCAGTGATCACTAAGATCACAAAGAATGAATATCCTGGTACATATATCTACATCTTAAATAGTGCCTTTAAAAATAGTTTCTCAAGCACTTTACAATAAAGAGGAAATATATATGGGTTGGGGGTGCCGTGGCGCAGTGGGTTGGACCACAGTCCTGCTCTCCGGTGGGTCTGGGGTTTGAGTTCTGCTTGGGGTGCTTTGTGACGGACTGGCGTGCCATCCTAGGTGTGTCCCCTCCCCCTCTGGCCTTATGCCCTGTGTTACCGGGTAGGCTCTGGTTCCCCGTGACCCTGTATGGGACAAGCGGTTCTGAAAATGTGTGTGTGTATATATGGGTTACAAGTCAAAGGCATTTATAATGAATATCAGCATTTTAAAAAATGACAACAAGAAAACAACAGAAGAAATCCTAAAGATAAGAGAAACTACCAACAAGATAAATTATGAAGATAAAGAGGGAATGTGTTGCTCTTAAACTGGGATTTAAAGGTATCCAGGGTAGGAGATTTTCTCGTACTCTTGGGGAGCCAATTCCACACGCTGGGGTGTAGCAGGAGAAAGCCTAATCTCCTACAGCATGCAGGTGAGCTTGAGGGACCAGGGTCACATGAACTTCTGTCAGAAGGTCACGGACGGGCTTCTGGAACTGTTCCTAAGGCAACTGGATCCCATCTCATCCAGATACACATGAGAAATGAACAAAACCGGTTAAAAGTAGGGTGTTGAGTCTGTATGGAACTCGCTCACTCACACACTCACACTCCAATAAACTACCGGGTGGCAGAGGTCCGGAACTTGTCCCAGAAACTTAAGGTGCTGGGCTAGGGAGGGTACGTTGTGGACCGGACCTCCCTCCATCGAGGTTCAAAGAGCTTCCAGAACAAATCCGCACTGGTATCTCCCATGATCCCATGTACCTCCAATCCACTGCTCCTTGCTGAGGCCCATCTGTTGACATTATTATCTTCATTACTGTTTGTCAGTGTGTATGTAACTTCTCTCCAAGGTGATTTACAGTGTGAGGTTTGTACACTAATCTCCTTACACGGATTCACCCATTTAAATAGAATAATTTTTATTGTGTGTGTTAAGAGTGAGCACCTTAATCAAGAGTACTACAAAGTACAGGGTTTGGTACCCATATCCCGTGACTGTAAGGTGATGGTAATAACCACCACACCCCCTGCTGGCCATCATCAAAACTGCTCCCTCTTTTTACACATAACAAGCAAACATAATGAAAATACTTTTTTACAGTACATTTCTTGTCTTTGGCTAAACTTTCATTCTGAGGGATTTACCAGTTCACACAGCTGGATGTCTTACCGTTCACGTTAAGTACTTTGCTCATGGGAACAATAGCGGGAGATGTGCTGGGACTTGGAACTCGACTTGACAGAACCGAAGAACTTGAGGAAGTTCCTTGGCTGAGCGAACACTAAACTTGTCTTGTTGCTGAAAGAAAATTGGCTCATTTCAGTTGAGGGTGGCACATACACACACACACTCACACACCCCAGAGCAGAGTCAGAGACGAGCTTTGAGGACGTAAGAAGATGACAACTTTTTAAAGATATTAACATAAGAACAGAGAGTACAGCTCTAAAAAGATGTTTTGTCCAAATTCCCCGCTGCGTCGTCTCCTCGCTTCATCCTCAGTGAATCGCTGCTTTAGCTTCTGTAAGGCGTTGAAGTCACCGAGACAGTCTGAGTACCGAAATAACGGACAGCCAGCCATTGCGCTCTGGAAGATCTCAGCAGAAGAGTAGCAAAAGAAAGTTGTTCTTCTTCAAAGGACAATAAAGGCTGGGGGGCATAAACTCTTGATCATCCATCCATCCATCCATCCATCTTCCTCCACTTTTATCCGGGGCCGGGTCGCGGGGGCAGCAGTCCGAGCAGAGTCCTCCAGACTTCCCTCTCCCCGCACACCTCCTCCAGTTCCTCTGGGGGAACCCCAAGGCGTTCCCAGGCCAGCCGGGAGACATAGTCTCTCCAACGTGTCCTGGGTCTGCCCCGAGGCCTCCTCCCAGTGGGACAAGCCCGGAGCACCTCCCCAGGGAGGCGTCCAGGAGGCATCCGGAACAGATGCCCGAGCCACCTCAACTGGCTCCTCTCGATGCGGAGGAGCAGCGGCTCTACTCCGAGCTCCTCCCGGGTGACTGAGCTCCTCACCCTATCCCTAAGGGTGCGCCCAGCCACTCTGCGGAGGAAACTCATTTCTGCCGCTTGTATCTGCGATCTCATTCTTTCAGTCGTGATCTAGAGTTCATGACCATAGGTGAGGGTAGGAACGTAGATCGACCGGTAAATTGAGAGCTTCGCCTTACGACTCAGCTCCCTCTTCACCACAACAGACCGGTACAATGACCGCATTACTGCGGACGCCGCACCGATCCGTCTGTCAACCTGCCGCTCCATTTTTCCCTCACTCGTGAACAAGATCCCGAGATACTTAAACTCCTCCACTTGAGGGAGCAACTCCCCCCTAACCCGGAGGGGGCAATCCACCTTTTCCGACTGAGAACCATGGCCTCGGATTTGGAGGTGCTGATTCTCATCCCCGCCGCTTCGCACTCGGCTGCAAACCTCCCCAGTGCACGCTGCAAGTCTTGACTTGATGAAGCCAACAGGACCACATCGTCCGCAAAAAGCAGAGACGAGATCTCGCGGCCACCAAAACAGACACCCTCCGTTCCCTGACTGCGCCTAGAAATTCTGTCCATAAAAATAATGAACAGAATCGGTGACAAAGGGCAGCCCTGGCGGAGTCCAACATGCACCGGGAACAGGTCTGACTTACTGCTGGCAATGCGAACCAAGCTCCTGCTCCGGTCATACAGGGAACGAACAGCCCGTAGCAACGAGCCCCGAACCCCATAATCCCGAAGTACCCCCCACAGGATGCCTTCTCCAGGTCCACAAAACACATATGGACTGGTTGGGCAAACTCCCACGAACCCTCCAGCACCCTAGTGAGGGTATAGAGCTGGTTCAGTGTTCCACGGCCAGGGCGAAAACCGCATTGCTCCTCCTGAATCCGAGGTTCGACTATCGGTCGGATTCTCCTTTCCAGTACCCTGGCATAGACTTTCCCAGGGAGGCTAAGGAGTGTGATCCCCCTGTAGTTGGAACACAATCTCCGGTCCCCCTTCTTAAAAAGAGGGACCACCACCCCGGTCTGCCAGTCCAGAGGCACCGTTCCCGAACTCCACGCGATGCTGCAGAGGCGTGTCAGCCAAGACAGCCCCACAACATCCAGAGACTTGAGAAACTCGGGACGGATCTCATCCACCCCCGGAGCCTTTCCCCCGAGGAGTTTTTTGACTACCTCAGCAACTTCAGCCAGGGTAATGGACGAGTCCCCTTCCGAGTCCCCAGCCTCAGCTTCCTCTACGGAAGGCGTGTCGGAGGGATTGAGGAGATCCTCAAAGTACTCCTTCCACCACCCGAGAACATCCTCAGCTGAGGTCAGCAGCGCACCACTTCCACTGTAAACAGTGTTCGTGGAACACCGCTTCCCCCCTCTGAGTCGCCGGACGGTTTGCCAAAATCTCTTTGAGGCCGACCGAAAGTCTTCCTCCATGGCCTCACCGAACTCCTCCCAAGCCCGAGTTTTTGCCGCGGCGACTGTCAGAGCCGCGCTCCGTTTGGCCCGTCGGTACCTGTCAGCTACTTCAGGAGTCCCATGAGCCAGCCAGGCCCGATAGAACTCCTTCTTCAGCTTGACGGCATCCCTTACTTCCGGTGTCCACCACCGTGTTCGCGGATTGCCGCCGCGACAGGCGCCGGAGACCTTATGGCCGCAGCTCCGAACCGCCGCCCCGACAATGGAGGCGCGAAACATAGTCCATTCAGACTCGATGTCCCCCACCTCCCTCGGGACCTGGTTGAAGCTCTGTCGGAGGTGGGAGTTGTAGACCTCTCTGACAGGGGCCTCCGCCAAACGTTCCCAACAGACCCTCACTATGCGTTTGGGCCTGCCAGGTCTGTCCAGCTTTTTCCCCCGCCATCGAATCCAACTCACCACCAGGTGGTGATCAGTTGACAGCTCAGCCCCTCTCTTCACCCGAGTGTCCAAGACATATGGCCGAAGGTCAGAAGAAACGACTACAAAGTCGATCATCGACCTCCGACCTAGGGTGTCCTGGTGCCAAGTGCACTGATGTTCACCCTTATGCATGAACATGGTGTTCGTCATGGATAAACCGCGACTAGCGCAGAAATCCAATAACAACTCACCGCTCGGGTTCAGATCAGGGAGGCCGTTCCTCCCAATCACGCCCCTCCAGGTATCACTGTCGCTGCCCACGTGGGCGTTAAAGTCCCCCAGTAGAACGACAGAGTCCCCAGTGGGAGCGCTTTCCAGCACGCCCCTCAGGGACTCTAAAAAGGCCGGGTACTCTACACTGCCGCTAGGCGCATAAGCACAAACGACAGTGAGAGACCGTTCCCTGACCCGAAGGCGTAGGGAGACGACCCTCTCATTCACCGGGGTAGACTCCAACACATGGCAGCTGAACTGGGGGGCTATTAATAAGCCCACACCCGCCCGCCGCCTCTCACCTTGGGCAACGCCAGAATAGTGGAGAGTCCACCCTCGATCGAGAAGAGTGGTTCCAGAACCCAAGCTGTGAGCGGAAGTGAGCCCGACTATATCTAGATGGTATCTCTCAACTTCCCGCACCAGCTCAGGCTCCTTCCCCGCCAGTGAGGTGACATTCCAAGTCCCAAAAACCAGAGCTGGCGCCCGAGGTTTGGGTCGGCCGGGCACTCGGCCCCGACCACCGCCCAAATCACAACGCACCGGCCCCTTACGGTTTCTCCGGCAGGTGGTGAGCCCACCAAAGAGCGGCTCCACGTCGTGGCTTCGGGCTGAGCCCAGCCAGGCCCCGTGGGCATAGACCTGGCCACCAGGCGCTCGCATGCGAGCCCCCCCCCAGGCCTGGCTCCAGGGTGGGGCCCCGGTGACCCCATACCGGGCGGGGTAAACGAAAGCCTTGATTTTTCCTTCATAAGGGATTTTTGAACCGCGCTTTGTCTCGTCTGTCATCCAGGACCTGTCTGCCATGGGAGACCCTACCAGGGGCATATAGCCCCAGACAACATAGCTCCTGGACTCATTCAGGCACTCAAACCCCTCCACCACGGTAAGGTGGCGGTTCACGGAGGAGAAACTCTTGATCAGCAATGGCATATTGTCTGAATTCAGACATTTTCTATCTTTTCAGTCATTGTGTTTTATTAATTGCCTGATGGGTGCAACAGTAGTGTGTGCGTGTGTGTGTGTGTGTGTGTGTGTGTGTGTGTGTGTGTGTGTGTGAGGTTGACCTGAGTGAGAACTGATCCCAACCTCACCACACCTTATCAAAGTCTTCTACATTCCCTGGCCAGCTCAAAAAAGAGCAGGCGTGACACATCTTGACCTGGTGAATCTTGTTCTGCCTCTCCCGTGTCTCCCCAATGTGGAGCAACAAACTCCCTCTGTCCCTCAGAGCTGCTGAATCCCATTCAGCATTCATGAAATGCCTCAAAGGACCTCTCTTTCAGATCCATTTTTCCCCATTCTCACAGCAGCATAAATGTACATCCCATCATCTGGGACAATCATCTTTGTATTTCCTGTAACACTCGGTTCTGTAGGCAGCTACATACAATAGCTGACAAATAAAAACTGCGGTCCTGGATAAATGAGCTCCGATTTCACAGTTGTTCGGTTTCCTCTGTGAGTTTCCATCCCATGCTGATGCAATTTCCCTTATTCTGAGTTGTAAGTTGCTTTGGAGAAAACACAGACACCCCTCGACTTACGCAAATAAACCGTTCTTCAAAAGTTATGTTTTGGCGGGATTCCCCTTCCTCCCCCACCGTTCGGCATAACAACATAATAATTTTTCCATCTCAGTTATTGCACCTTGACGTTTTTCGTTATTAGTGTTGTTTTCATGCTAGCTGTTCCTTTCACTGATCCTTTATACGTGCAGCATCCTTCGCCATCGTATTTATAGTCGATACGCTAAACCTGGTTCCCGTGCTGTAGACCATATTTTTGTCCACCTTCATACTCCTTATTATTTTCAATTTCGCTTCCAAACCGATTAGTGTATGCTTGCGAGACGCTTATCGTTTTCCTCCAAGTACACGTTTACCAGCAGGAACTGTGAATAATGGAATCAATGGGTAAAAAATATTGGAAAAAAGCAGTACGCTAGCGAGAGGAGATGTGTTCATGGCTCAAAACGTGCGGGAACCGGGAAGATGGAGCTTCCTGCCTTGTCCGGTTACGCCGACTTGTACTTAACGTATTTAAAGCGCTGTCCGTAAATGTGTACGTCGGGAATTTTTTACGCAAATCTGGATTTACGTAAGTCAAATTCACATGAGTAAAGGGGTGTCTGTAGTCTGCTAGGTGAGGAAATGTGAACCGATGCCCCACGTTTGTGCTGCTGTTGGTCCTCACTCTTGTCTTGGTCCCCGATCCACTGAAGGTCACCTGATGAGCAGCCTGAAGAGACTCGATGACCATCGGCGCATTCCGGAAACCTCATGTTAAACACATTTGATATTATTTCATTTCATGTCAGAGAGCCGCTGCTTTGTCTTCAGGCAAGGTCCTGTCTTCTGTCCGTTTTTCGGTCCGATGTTCTGCACCAGCACACCAGGGAACAGATGACTCATTGTCTCACTGCGGCAACAACAACAGGAACAAATCCCACTGACTCCTGACTCACCGCACCAGGCGGAATTTGTCCAATCGGCTCCCCGGATCGACGCTCGACACCAAAGTCGTCTGATTGGCTCGTTTTACCAGTTCAGCAGGCAGCTGTTGTGCGATTGGCTCATTGCACCTGCTCACCGGGCAGAAGTCGACTGATTGGCTCACCGGAACGGCACCCGGACAGAACTTTTCTGATTGGCTCATTGCACCTGCAGAAGTAGTCTGATTGGCTAATTGCTTCATTGACCGGCTCATTCAAACAGTTTGCCAAGGTAGAATTTGCCTGATTGGCGGATGTTTGGCGTTCTCTTCCTGAGCTCCTCTTTTTTCACACTCTGATCCACCTTTTTGGGTAAAAAAATCACCACCTCGGTGCCAACTGGAGGTCCATAATTGGAGAACAGCACTTCTTACAGCAGCTGATGACTCACAGATACCTGGGGTTACAGTGACCGGTTATGGATTCCCCCCGGGGCTCCAGGTTGCCGCTGATGAATGACACCACCCAGCTTCGAATCATGCTCCGGCTGGAGAGACCCTGTGCGCTCGCAGGAAAGAGAATTAACCGACCTACAGAGCTGAACATTTCGCACATGGTCTTTAGCCTGAGATCAGACATTTTCCAGCAATACTTTTGGAATTAAAGCACAGGTTTACCGCTGTAGTGCGGCCTGTACTCTGCGTTTCCAACACAGTGCTATTTGGCCTCCTGGGTTCTCTCATCATGGATGTGGTCCTTGAGCGATGACCGTGTTCCTCAGCAAGGACACCGCAATGAGGAAAAACAAGCGTGGTCCCCAGCTAACTCACTTCTCGCATGCTGTGTGTACTGACACTGCGACTAAAGGATGACTGTGAGGTGAAAGAATATAAATCGAAGAGGTACGAAAGGATAATACATGCGCATGGCATATGGAGGCGTCTAACAAAAGAGCAGCATAAGTAGTTATTAAATACTGAGATATGGGTGGGTGGAGAGTCACGAGTGTGTTCAATGGCGCACAAATTAGAGTCTCTATTAAAGCTGAAATATAAATCAATCTTTTAATTTCCAAATAACTGTAAGGCACATTAGAAGAGGTGTGTAGCCGGGTAGAAGGGAACGGTTGTGATTGTAGAAGAGACCCCTGCTGCTGAGCCTCCAAACTATTATCGACTGTTCTTTAGCCATTACTTTTACATTTACATTTATTAATTTAGCAGACGCTTTTGTCCAAAGCGACATACATCTGAGCAAAAGTACCGAGGTTCATCGTTCAAGCAGGTGCATAAAACACAGGATAGACAAATCCTGATACCCTCCTACCAATTTTTTTTTTTTTTGAAATTGGCTAATGGGTGGCACAGTGAGTAGCGCTGTTGTCTCACAGCGCCTGGGTGGTGCAAGGGGACATGGGCTCGATCCCCACTCGGTCTGTGTGGAGTTTGCATGTTCTCCCCGTGTCTGTGTGGGTTTCCTCTGGGTGCTCTGGTTTCTTCCCACAGTCTGAAGACATGCTGTTCAGGTTCCTGCATTTTGTGTGTGTGTGTGTGTGTGTGTGTGTGTGTGTGTGTTCCACTGATGTATGGATGAGTGACCCATTGTAAGTAGTGCATCTAGCAGTGTAAGTCACTACAGTGAATAAGGTGTGTGGGCTGATAGTAGTAGCCTTGAGCAAGGTATTAACCCTAAATTGCTCCAGTAAAATTACCCAGCTGTATAAATGAGTAAATAATTGTAAGTACCTTAATGCTCCAAGTTACTTTAGAGATAAATGTAAGAGTAACACAGCAGGTGTGGGATTCAAATCTATGTCTTTTGACAGCAAGGCAGTGACTCAACCTCTACAGTATGTACTCCCCATGTTTGAATATTAGCGATAAATGATTTACCCACTTACACAGCAGGGTAATTTTTACTGTGTCACAGTAAATGCCTTCACCACGAGTACTACAGTAGGAGCAGGATTCAAACCTATGCTCTTTGATTGCATGTGCTGCCCCCACAGGCTTGTTATTGGTATTACTTAATTTGCTGGGATCACACTTCTGCCACCAATACTACTAGTGTTTCTGACAGCCCATAACATATGTTAAACATCAGCAGGAACACAAAGTAAAAATACGTGCAGTTGATTGTCATTGGTTCAGGTGGATGATTTTATGGACCGGAACCAAGTCTGTTGTCCAGCTCTTGCAGAACCGTCTAAAGCTGTTCTATGGAGGGATCAGTCCCGATGTGGAGCACACCTGTCCTGCATGTGAATTACATCATCCAGAACTGAACACCTGTATGAGAGCCAACAGGCAATCATCACTGAGAGCCAACATCAATGACGGTTTTCACGCTGGCTGGGATTTCGTAGTGACTTGGTGCTCGGAATAAGAAACACGCACAAAAAGTTGCTTTATCTTCGGTTAGATCGTAGAACAATATATTAAGCTGTATTATACCCATTATTGATCAGACTATTACTGAGTGCTGATTGTGCCCTTAGCCACTTCAGTTCAGAAAGCGACTAGGTGAGGGGTAGTAAAGGGAGGATTTTACTATTTTCAGCCCATATTTACAATTTAAAATTATTTTTAAGCAAAACAAAACTCCCAGCAGCAACTGAGAACCAACAAACTCGGAGAAGAAAGAAAAAGTGAAAAAACAAAAACTACCAATTAAACTGCATCAACACTATAACCATCTATCTTTATAAACTATCAACCACATTCTGCATTTTCCATATACGCCAAAACTCATAACACAATTATTCAAAATTCATACGCTACACATAAACAAACATGTTTCTCTCAAATTACTCAAACTCACAGTTTAGTCTGGACTTTGGATCCGTTGGCTGCACCTGGTACTCGTGCTGTCAAGTGGTTCTTTCCAGGTGTGGCTGTCAGTCAGAGATGAGGGGGGTGTGACCACAGATCTATTTTCTAACAAATGTGTATTTGCTCCTGTGACAGCAATTCCTTGTTGTCCACTCTAGAGGACATATATTTTTATAACATATAATGTATATTTTTAAGTGCATGTCCCAAACTGTACGTGCTACAAAGCCGAGTCCTAATGCACCTCATAGCCGACGTGCCACTCTGTTAAATGATACCACGTGTTTCGGGGTGGATCCTATTATTATATTGTTTATTATGTTTAAATTCAACATCAGTATTGCTATTTTTTAAACTAAAGAGGAAGTCAAGAAAATGGATTTTGTTTTATATGGCCAGTTTAAATCTCGGTGTCTTCTGGAATGTTCTGGAATCCAACTCAGTGCAGCTTTCACATGGTATTCCGCACGCGTTGCATTCTGACACTGATCTACACAAAACCACCCACAGCTGAGCTGAGATTTCTCCCTGTGCGGATCATTTACCGTAGAAATTGCCCTAGAGTGACAGGCTGTGGGGGCCGATCAGTGCGTTAAGCAATAATTGAGCATGATTTTTCATTAAACCTGCAATTACCATGTGGGATGACACAGAAAAGCAACACCATCGAGACTCGGGATTTGTAACCTGCAGGAATTGATTTGTAATTTAATATTTGCTCATATAGTTTGTGCTTTTTCTTTGCATGGTGACTGATCCATAACTGATGTAACTGCAAAGGGAGCAATTTATAAAGATGGATGCGGCGAGCAATTTGAGGGACACTGAGCTGACTGGAGCGGTCTGATACTGTCACTCCTGAACCGCCACTCGAGTGTTTCCTCCTCCAAATTCTCTGAAATATTTTATTTCGTGCTTCAGCCAGATGCTGCATTATTATATTAATTGTGATATGAACTGTAATAAGGTCTTTAATGCAAATTTCCTGAAAAAATAGGCAGCGCCACATTTCATACTGAGAAATCAGGTTTTAAATAAAACAAAGGAAACCGATCATGGAACTGAGTACAAACTATGAAAACTGTATTCAGGCTAATTGTATAAAATTATTGGAAAAGCTAAATGAATTACTTAAAGTAAGTACATTATAAACATGGGATGAGAGGCACCTGGCAAAACTGCTCTGAAAACACCGTTTACTGGGGCACTAATGTAATACTCAAAGTCTAATTTCAAAGAGTCATTTACTGTGCTGCTTTATTGTAAAAATGGACTGTCTGCAAAGGAAAGTGTTCAAGCTGGAACTTCCAGAGGGCAAAACACATGTGAGCTCCTCCTTGCTGGCACAATTTTGCTAAAATATGAAAGCCTTGCTTAAGTTATTAAAAAAAGCTTCCGTGTTGCCAGTGAGAACGTGTCGATGTTGTGTGGAGACAGATGTTTCACAGCATGTTGTCAAAGGTTGACTGTTCCCTCCAGTGAGTCTCTGCAAAAATGATGCACAACCGTATGGGGCAGCAGGTGGCGTGGCGGTTACAGCTTTGGGTTCAGCCAATTCTGTGTGCTCAGGGACTTACCCTGGACTGAAACAGTAAAAATTACTCTGCTGCATAAATGTTCATAAAGTTATGCTTAGTTTACAGTACGAATCTAACACTGCAAGCCCCCTTGGGGAAAAGACTAATAATAATAACAATAATAAAGATAGATGTCCAATACCACCCTTCTCACCCTAACACGTGGGACTGAATATGAACATAAAAAAAACAATTAGATGAATGTGCTGAACATGAGAAAACCACATTTGTGAGGTTATGCACGATAACATTGGGAATAATGGTGACTGAAGGCTGCTTTGCGTCAACAGCTCTCATTCGCAGTCATCTCTCAGCATCGCGTCACTCCTCCCTCGGGCCTGGCGGGGGCACAAACTCATTCTCTTTTGAGAGAAACAAATGACTTGGATGAACTTTGATGAGTGAACAGAGCGGCTCCTTTCGTCAGCAGCTCCCAGAACAAAAGTCATCGGAATGTGAAAAGCAAATAACCTACTTCGTTTTTGTGACTAATGACGATGTTTATCGTCATCCCCCTCCAACAACTCACGGTTTTACGCAGTTTCCACAAACTGGATTTCTCTGGACCTTTTCGCTGCGTCAGAGAATCATGGGGAATTTCAGGAGCAGCTGGTAGTGTTCCAATTAGAACCGGTGTTTTCTGACCCAAAGGTTACAGGTTTGAAGCCCATCTCCCACTGTAGTACCCTTGAGCAAGGTACTTACCCTAAATTGTGACGGTAAATTACTGCAGTAAATTAACCAGCTGTATAAACAGGTAAATAATTATGTCTTAACATTGTAAAGTTGCTTTAGAGAAGAATGTCAGATAAATGTATAGAAGTAAATCGCGGTACAGAGTGGGAGACACTGGTATCACAAAGAGATTGCTGTGTAGCAATGAACCTCTTTCTCTGAGGTATTGAACACAGTATCTGCAGTCACTGTGGTAAGAGGTATTCCTGGTGTATTATCCAAAATTAACTTCTTAAAACCCCAGTGAGACATAATCAAACTTGATGCTTGAGCTCAGAGAATGGCCTGAAACACCCCCTGCAGTTTTGGAGACAGTCTTCATACACATGTTATGCATTAGGCTGAACGGCTGCAGAACCTGGCCTGAAGTCGTGCGCACTGTGAATAAACCGGCGTGATTAACACCTCGTTGCCTTTAACACTTTCGTATGAAAAACAATTCCAAGTTGCATCTAATTCCTTTAATTGATTTTATTGATTTAGCTTCAAGTTAAAAGGCAGGTAATTCTTTGTGTGACAGGGACGCAGGTGAACACGTTTCTGTGTTTTTAATGTGCAGCACTGTACAGTCATTCCTAGGGACCATGCATACACACACACACACACACACTCACACACTCAGGAAATCGAGCCCTTTTTAAAGACACCCAGACGACAGCTGTGGTGGAGGAACGGACTCTGGGGGTCCGCGGTACCAGTCCATCTTCCTCAGGACCCTCCTGAGCCCTTGGACCCTTTTCCATGTCTGTCCCTCCCCATGTCCTTTTACACACAAGGGTGACAGGACACGCATGCACTTATTTTATTTTGTGACATTAACACGCCTTTACAGGGGCGCTCGGACACAAGCACAGATGAAGACGGGCCGTCCACAAACGGTGCCGCGTTAGCTTTTCCTTTTCCAATTTTAAGCGTATGAAATAACATATAATGAGACACAAAGAGAGCATATAATAACAAACAAAGGGAGCAAAGCCGCCAACATGGGAAACACAGTAACGCACCACGAACAGTGTAGCTGTGAGCTAAAAAAAGGGGCTGGATTAGCGTATGGCCGCGCCGCCACGATAATTACGTTTAGTGCAATTTGTTTCACTGCGGCCTCTTCATTCCAGACACAAAAACAGGGCACTTCAGACAAGCGCTCGCTCTTTGTTTTAAATACGGCTGGAAAAAGTCCCGCACCACCGCAATTTTAGCACCTTAATCAAATTAGTGAAGTATTCATGTAGGAAAGAAAGGAACCGAAATAAAAACAACTATTATAGGATCGCAATTCAACAGGGTGTTATGAAAGAGTACGCTATTATTTTCATTCGCTAAATTGCGACCTTCGTCGGTAGCTCAGCGTCGTCGTTTTTACATCGCATTTTACAGCGCAGCTAAAGACCTTAGGATGCGACACGAAGGCGTACCCCCCCCCCCCCGCCGGACGAGAAAGAGCGGGAGAGAGAGAAGCGCAACCCTACGCAGTGGGTCACGTTTCACAGAGACACACTAAACAGACACCGAGATTGAGTTTTAGGCCTAAATATTCATCGCCACGAGCAGAGGGCCTTTCCAGGCTAACAGATGAAGCTAACGGGAAGCGCTACTTACAAACAACACTAATGGTGTGTTAAGAGTCAAGGGGGACGAGAACAGAGCAACACGGGAAAGGAAACACACGTGTGTTTGCTGCTCACACCCAAACATGGGGCAGGACATTTGTTATATGTCCACTTTTATCGGGAGTCGCCCCTCCCCCCACCACTGGGACGTTAGCAACTTGACGGAACGCGTGGGGCGGGGTGGGGTCGGGAGCCCTTCGAGGCCGGGTGCGCGAGGAGGCCGTCGTCCGCTACGGGTACCGCCACGTCTCGGTACACACGTTAGACGTGGGGTGCCGGCGTCGGAGACGGTGACGGCGGACCGGGGACGTTAGCATACGTTAGCATGCGTTAGCACGTTAGCAGCAGGGCGATGCGTGAGGCGATCAAACAGGCTTCTGGCTTCTTCTCCTTTTTTTGCAGCGAATCCTTTCCTTTCCCAAATCCCCCGTTTCTCTTGGGCGTCGTGAAGGATCGGGGCGAAGGGGCGTCAGCGTTTGGCTGGAGACCCCGATCTGCTCCCCCCCTGGAAAGGAGCGAAGGGAAAAGCGGCCGTGAGCTTTGCGGCCTAACACGTCTACGTCCTGCTCAACTTTACATGCGGAAACATCGGAAGCTGGAAACAGGCTCGACAACTTTGTCTGCACTTCCAAGTTGTTGCAAACACTTTCTTACAGCTGCAAACGCTGCTTTATTTAACCGGTTTGGGTTCCACTTCGAGGGCCCCGAAAACGTCGGCGAGCTGTGCAGAAACGTTTACTCCGAGCACCTCGAGTACTGTGAACTCCCACGTGAGGAGGTTTTTTTTACACTACAACGTGTACGCATAAGACGCTTCAAAAATTTTTCATGAGGGAAAAATCGGACAAAAAATTTTTCATTTTTGTCGGACGTTTCAAGACACGAACATCTCGACTCGTGAGAACTACAGACAGTTGGACTTCCCATATTCCACCAGACCTGGAGTAACGATAATCTCAATACCGGTGTCAGGTGTAAAGGAAATGTTGTTTTATAGCATTAAATCATGCAGGAGGATGAAATAAAAGGGTACTTAAAGTACTGGCTTTGACCGGCCTGAACAAATAAACAAGGTAAGAAATTGTGCTGAACAGATGCAATATCCATGTTGTGCGATGTTAGAAAAAAACAATATTTGTTTCTATCCTCCACTTTTCCACAGGATACGTGGACTCCAGGGGAACCTGACCGTAGTGGGTTTAAGGTAAACCTCTTCTTTGGACCGGCTGCCTGTGTTCTTCTTCCGAGAGAGGGAAGAGAAGCAGCACAGCTAAAGACAATTACGCGAACGAGGAGGCTCTCTTTGTGCAGGGGAATCAAAATAATCCATACCGTGCAAAACTGATAGTGTGCTGAGAGGAACGGTGCAAACACCGTCCTCTTTAATCCGTTTCTTTTCACTCCTGCCATCAACAAAAAAAATCCCTGTTTGGAAAATCTGTTAAAATTCAAAGACACGAAGGAAACTTTTCCTGAGAGGACTGGAACTTTCTGAAACAAAACAACAACAAAAAACAGCATCCTTCAAATGTGCTGATGGCTGCGCTGAGTCACTTTTCTCTATATTTTACCCTGAACACGACATCATCCAAGGTGCATCCCATTTACTCAGTGTGTGTTCAAGAACTGCCGAAAAAGAGGTCAAAACAAGTGGTCATGACTTCCACATCTGTCTTATAGTTACGTGGAACTGGAAATTTATTTAATTATGCATTTATTCATGTCTTCCGTTCAGAGAACAGGGGCAAAAACAGAAAGTACCGAATGTTTTATTTATAAAGTATCATTACTGCACACTCATACATCAGCTATTTATTTTATGACCCTTTTTTTGAATTCCCTTTTGGGGGCTTAGGGCGTGCTGTCGTAATCCAGAGGGATGTGCATTATTTCAGCCACTTAAGTCCTCACTCAGCTGTATAAAAGTTGGAAAATATGGGTTCAAGAGGTTAACGCTGCCTGCTGAGAGCTGAGTTTTTGGCTCTTTCTGCATTTTCTATCCTCCAGTTGTGACACTGGACAGAGATGCACACCGTACTCTGGGGGAACACGGTGTCGCTTTCGCTTTCCCAATCCCCAATAATCACTGCGGGGTGAAGTTACGGTTAAGGGTGGGGTAAAGAAGAACAGAAAAGAGCCTCTGTCACTGTGTCTTGAATGAGGACACACGTGTGTCGTTACAGTGCAAACTGCACCAAGACTCATGTTTTAAAAGTGCACAGGAGTCCAGAAGAGTTCCCTGATGGTCTGGAGAACTGAACATTCTGGATGCGACACCTGGTACAGCAGGGACAATTCAGCTCTGGGGGACATCAGTAGAGGGCGCTAGAGTTTTTTTAGCATATCAATCTAGCAGAGGCCTTAGGATGAAGTACTGCAGGTAGGCCATGTGCCCTGTGGCTCTTTATGCATTTTAAAGCAGTCTATGTGCACGTTGCAGTAAACGGTTCCACACGAGCATTTTTACCATTTTGAAGATCCTCGACAGAGTTCCCTGACCATCAGCCCGGCCGGCCTGCGTGGACTTCTGCTCCGCCTGCGGTGGAACAAAGTGACCGAATCAGTGACCTCGAAGAGCGGTGTGCGTTCGAGAAGCCTGGCCGCTCGGTGGACAAGGATGCAGAGGTAGAACAGGCACCCCCCACCAAGGGATGATGCTGATTGGCTACACTGCCCTAGTGGGCGGGATCACGTAGAAGACGTCACACGGAGCTCTGAAACAGACCCGCTGACTCGACGGCGGTGTCACAAAGATGACCAGAAGCCGACTCTGTGAACAGAGAGGACGATGGACGGCCCTCGAGTGGACGAGGCCGCTTTGTCAGCGCGTCATTGCAGTGGACATATTTGAGCACAAGAGCCTGTCTGAAGGAGGAAGACGTCACCCAGGGTGTGACTGCAGGGCTGCGTCAAGCAGCTCAAAGGGAACTTCCTGTTTCATTCATGGGAACTTGCTTATTAAAGGAAGGACAAAAGATTTTATTCATGAAACGTAAGACATTTTCCCTACTGAAAAATTAAGATCGTTCTGTGACTGGCTGGAATCACCTATTTAAACTCCCTTGATTTAAAAGAACCAAAGAGTTCGGGATCAGGGAGGATTTAATCATTTTTTGGGTTCTTTTCTTTAAAATTTCTGGTTTTCATGTACCAGGGCAGTCGTTTAACTCCTCCGTCGCCGACGCCTGTGGGTGCATCAAATGGCCATTTTGGATTAGCACTGATTGATATGTGGATGCTCTTGAGTGATGTGAGCCTGTTTCCATGGAAACAGAAAAGGTGATGCTAAGTCTACTGCTAGTCTGCACGCAGAAATAACAACACTGCAATGGATATATTTTCAAACGGAGGGTATGAGCAGGAGGGTGAGCATGAGGTGTAATGAAAAGGTCCTTAGACAAATTAAATAAAAAGCCTGACCTTCTCCATAGCGAACGCATCTGTCCTACTCAGGCGGGATGTGTAAAACACGCTGTGTCTCGGTGTGTGTCTGTCCTGATCTGTCTCTGAGAATGGTAATCCAGCCTAAAGAGTAAAAAGCCCCAAAAGAAGCCCCCTCAAAGCCCCAGTGTCTGAAACCAGGTCCCGAATGGACGGCCAGCGTGAGACACCGCTGGTCACTGGACCACATTGCGGAGGCCAAGGGTGGAAATGTTTAGGATGGAAGGCAAATGCAGGAAGTCACTCTGACAGAGGCCAGTCCTTCAGGATCACCTGGGTCTAGCAGCTCAGAATATGAATAGAACGGGGTGGGGGGTTTCATACTCTCAACGTGACTCCCTCCTTCCTTCTAATACACTTGGTAAGACTTGAGGGGTGGGAGGGTGGGTCTGTCATGTGGCCCTGGTCTCATTCTGCACCAAAGGGTCTAGACTGTGCGCCGGTTGAATAGTGGTTTCTGAGCAGCTGTCTGCATGTGAAACTACTAGTTGTCTATGGTGGAACTAATGTTAGACATATGCAAAATACTGTACATAATGTACATAAAATCATATACTTATAAACATATGCATTTTTATATATGAATATAAATATAAATGCTGGTAGCGTAGTGGTTGGAGCCACCGGTTTTGAGTCCAAACTGATGATACTGAATCTTACTCTTGAACACGGCACTTCCCCTAAATTGCTCCAGTAAAATTACCCAGTTGTACAAATGGGTAAATAACTGTAAGAGGTTAAACGTTGTAAGTCGCTTTGGAGAAAAAGCATCAGCTAAACGAATAAATGGAAAAACGTATTGTGTATATTGTACTGCATATATTAATAATATATATTATTAAAAATACATTGAAAAAATATAATTATATATTACAAAATATTTATATATATATATATATATATATATATATATACACACTCTAGTTCACACGCAGACACATGAACATACATAAGAAATGGCTGGATATAATGACATATGTACACATATACACCTAAAACATCCTTTCACAGATGGAGGTAGACTGACGGAATAGAAATGCTTGGGGAAAGTAGCACGAGGAATACATTACCTTCAGGAACCTCCACAAAAGAGCACAGACACTTTAATTCCACCCAACATTTTTAGCTTCAAGGTAAGGGTTCGAGTATCGACTAGAGGGAATGGAGTCGACGGGGGGGTTACTGCGAAAATAAAGAGGTGGTTAAAGGAAGGACTCGAGGACGTGAGGGGAAGACATGCATGGCGAGGAAAGTGAGAGGGGCGGAGAGGAGGGAGGGAGTCGCTGCACATGGGTTACCAGGACGCTTCCAAAGGACAAAACAAGGAGAACAAAGGGGGGGGGGGGGGACATCTGGGCGAGCTGCAGCCTCCAAAGACCAAAACAGCTGTGAAATTAATAATTGGCAGCAAAGTTCATCTTTCTTTCTTTTCTTTTTTATTACAATCACCTACCCGGCCTAATTTGGAAGCGAGTCCTCGCCACTGGATATGGAAGAGACAGAGACAGGATCAGCAGGGTGCGGGACACAGGAACGAGCAGGACACAAATCAGAGAGCGGACAGAGCGCGCGGGACACGAGCCCTGATCCGTGACCCCTGACCCCCGACCCCTGACCCCTCGCTACACGTTTCATCCCGCTCGGGGCCTGGTGCCGTATGAACGCAGTAGAGCTACAGTCCGTCACACTCCTCCTGCAAAATATGGACTTTGAAAAACAATGTTTGACAGTGTTCGCAGAGGGCCCAACTCAGCAGGATGACAGAGTGCTGGATGCCAGGGGCCTCTGAGCCTCTTGCCAAAGCAGGCAGTTAGTAACACGATGTAGTACCGCTGTATTACCGCTGTTTTACCACCCAGGATGACCTTCTCGCACATTGGACACAAGCAAGCAGAGGAGCTGAGAAGAGCTCTCCCTTTCCACTATGTGCCCACCCTACCGACCCCCCTGTTGCGTTACGCTTTCCCCCATTGATTGTCTGGATGCTGCTGATCTGAGGTGGGAAAAAGGCTCAAATCGCTGGGTGACGGGAATCGAAGTCCTTTCGCTACCATTTGCATGTGAAACAGAGCAGTGATTGTTTCGTCTTTCCTGGGTATAAATTAAACTGTAATTTCATACTGTTCCGAAAATAAATGTTCGCAGAAGAAGCTCCTGCAATTGGTGTGAATTTTAAGAAGGACTTTAAGGCAGTTTCGTCAACTCGTGGGCCGAAACAAATAATAATTAGTTAATTGCGAGACAAATAATATTTAGAGCAATAATGTAGCTGTGACTCGTACGGAAATGGCGAATCATCATTAGATCATATTTACAGGAACGATTTATGAGGATAAAGTAAAACACTGTGTACAACACCAGAAAGTAACTGTACTACTGTACTACCCCCGTCACTGTAATAGTGTCCGGTTGAATACCGAACCGCAGTGTGTGTAAATTCAGTGCAAATTGCAGTGGCAGTGACCCCCAGAGTAAATGGGGGCTAATCTGACATGTGCGGCACATGATTCGTTTTCAGCCCTAAAAAGAAAAACCTGTTTTCCGCGCAATTAAGAGGCCGGGTTCGTGCGGTAGAAATAAATGATGGAAGTGCTGTATGTTTCGGGGGGTGCGGTGGCGCAGTGGGTTGGACCGCAGTCCTGCTCTCCGGTGGGTCTGGGGTTCGAGTCCCACTTGGGGTGCCTTGCGACGGACTGGCGTCCCGTCCTGGGTGTGTCCCCTCCCCCTCCGGCCTTACGCCCTGTGTTACCGGGTAGGCTCCGGTTCCCCGTGACCCCGTAAGGGACAAGCGGTTCTGAAAATGTGTGTGTGTGTGTGTGTATGTTTCGATGTAAATTTCTTGCATTTCCTACTGTCCTAATATGGAATAAACTACTGAGGAAGTGCAAGGAGTCCAAAAGTGAAATTGGCATCACGGGTAAACAGTGTATAAAGCATAAAGTGCAGCGCTGATGGGAGTGGAGGTGAGAGTGTGAGAGCAGCGCAGTGTGTTTCTCCCAGCCGCCCCGACTCCTCGTGGTGCGCATTCGTAGGGAGCGGCCCGAGGGCAGAGAGCGTGAACTTACCCTGGACTTGGGAGGAGGAGGGGACACCTGGACAGACAGAGGACACAACACGAGGAAAATTGTTACTGACTGTATAGTAAAATAATGGTCCAGATAAAAAAAAAAATAAAAAATTAGACAACGCTGGATTTATTTATAATGTTTAACAACATTACAAATCTCTTTATTCAAAATTCACATAACTGCATTTATTCATATTAAAAAATATATATATTTTTATTTTTCCATCCATCCGTCCATTCAATTTCAACGACTGCTTGTCCCAAGCAGCGCTGTGGGATCATTTTTATTCTTAAATGTTCTTTAAATTTTATTTTTATTATTTACCATTATTTATCAGATTCCTTCATCTAAAGTGACTTGCAGAGTGAAGTTTGAAAATTGAGCTGCATACACTGATTTACCCGTTTAAACTCATTTTTCTGTATCAATTCAGGGTAAGTTCTTTGGTCAAAGTCACAACAGAAGGAGGTGGGATACAAACTTTAATGTCCCAAGCAGATGGTTCTAACCACTACGCCACCTGCTGTCTAAATGCAGTATTTTCCATGATTATGTCTTTGATATGTAATTATTTCCATTCACATTTATTAATTTGGCAGAAACTTTTTTCCATTGAGAATGTGTGACTGGAGGTCTGGGCTGCTGGGAGCTGTCAGTGGATACAGTGAAATGGTAAAACATGGTATAAAAAATCGGTTTCAATATAACTAAAAGAATCTTGGAAGAGGATTTTGCCACAAGTGTTTTTGTGTATTTTTTATTTTTTTTCCATGGTGGGATACAGCGGTCTAGGGAGAAAATGGCACAGACTAATAAATGGTCTCTTGATATAATTAGGCATGAAGATGAAATACATCAGTCAAGCAACCAGAAAACAGTTGGCGTTGACCTTTCTGCTCACCATTTTCGACAGCAAGATCAATAATTATTATATTGATTCCCAAACAACTGTGTTTCTCTTGTATTGTCTGTCAAGCGCTTTGTGACAAATTGATGACGACAGGAGAAGAAAGTTGGAGGTAAAGTCCAGCATGGTACATCTGAGATATAGGAAACGGGGTCTAAGTGAAAACCGTGGTAAATGACCTTTGGGAATAAGGGAGTGGCGGGATCCACACCTGCAGATGAGCGGCACTCACCATCGTCCTGAAGAAGTGCACTACGGCGTTCTCGTCCCCACGCCTGTGGGGGGAGGCCTGCAGAGGGCGCTGTGGGGAGGAGGTCAGAGACCCACGGAAGGAACCCTGAGGGCAGAGAGAAACACACGGTGGGGGTGGGGGGGGGGGTGTTGGGTCCATGGTCCATCAGTGTTCCAGAACAGAAGCACCAGCATCATGGGTCACTCAGAAGGTGGACTGAGCGTCTAACACTATTTGCAGAACTTTTGTCTTTTAGTAACTAGTTTTTCTATAAAAAGGCAATTTCATGTATAATGTGCCAAGAATTATTGATTCCCTTCAGATGAAAAGGGGCTCAAAGTTCGTTCCCAGACACAGTTAAAGGGCCGGCGCTTGGTTTCCGGTGCCCCGGGCAACATTCGGTGTGGCACCCCTTAGACTTCTATCTCCAAATGCATAAAGGCACACGCACGCACACACACACACACACACACACACACACTTTCTGAACCGCTTGTCCCATACGGGGTCACGGGGAGCCGGAGCCTACCCGGCAAGACAGGGCCCAAGGCTGGAGGGGGAGGGGACACACCCAGGACGGGACGCCAGTCCGTCGCAAGGCACCCCAAGCGGGACTTGAACCCCAGACCTGCTGGAGAGCAGGACCCGGTCCAACCCACTGCACCACCGCACCCCCCCGGCACACATACAAATATGAGAAAATAATTTTAGATGTAGATACATATGAGATCATGAAGAAGGAAAAATAAGTTTTTAAAAAATGTAATTATTAATCATACCACACATGTGAACAACAATATGCACAGAATACAATTATATACTTGGACTGGAATAGACTGAAAACCAATTTCAAGGCTGAATCTGATTAGGGGAAATAGATATATGCTATTTACTGTTTACTATTAGTAGTATTACCACTACTGTTTAGACCTGCTGTCAAAGAAAATGTTACCTACAGAACTGCAACTTTTCAGAGGGACGCGGCAGCGATGTATCATATGATGTTTATAGTGGATACAAAATACAGGCGACAGATCTTCAGTCTTCAGTTAAACTTTTTCTTTATTATTAAGCAATTTCTTTATAATATGCTTTTCCAAAAAGTGCATTTTTGAATTTCAGTAGCTAAAATCTACACCCTCCAAATTTTGTCCCGACCCACCCCCGGTTCACCTGATTCTGAACAACAGCTTTTTTGTACTTTTATGCACAGCATTGAAACGCAAAGCGACCTGTTAGTACTCTCAAACCTGGCTGCGCGTCAGCAAAGAAAGACAAAACAGGACAGACGGAAGACACGTTCCCACCCGTTTCCACCTACGAGGAACATTTTGCTTCCAAAGGCACGAGTGCTAATTCTACCGATGAGCACCATCGGTATTCCGGGTGATTCTATACTGGCGTAATGAGCACGCACAAATGACAGTGTCGCAATTATATTAATTACTGGTGAGAATGTGCCGCTGCTCTCCTGTCTGCAGTGTGTGAGATGCGGGACTCATCATCAGGACATTTTCCACTCTGCTGTGGAACTGAAGGCCTGTTAATGAGGGGAGCGTTTTCGACGGATCGGGGTCGCCGGCCCGCCCGCCCGCCCGCCTGCCCGCCCGCCTGCCCTCTCTTACCAGGGTAAGGCAGAGAAAAATATTGCTCCAAACATCTCAGTGTGAGCCCAGACCCTTGATGGAAATTCACAGAGGCCAAGGGAGGCTTACAGTGCAGGCCATCGCCATTGCAGTGAATGGTGGCGATGACTCTATGGACCACAGAAACTCCAGTCGTAATTAATTTAATTTATTTAAAGGAGGAGAGCAATATTATTCAGGGGCCCCAAAATTCCTAGCTACACCCCTGCTTACGATCACACATTGTCCTGCTCATTTGTAAAATAATTTCTCAAAATATTTACAGTTTAATTTACAGATGTCGGATTTAGCTACCCTGAAGAAACTCTTTAACCGTGTCCAGGCGTGTCATGGGTTCAAATGAGAAATTGTGACTCAGGTTGATTTCAGGTCTACAAACCTAACATTGGAAGCTGCTCTGAAAAAAAGGCTTCAGATAAATGAGCACATATACGTTCAAGAGCAGTAATAATTGCCTACAGTTGAACTTTTGAACAATTCTGGGATAGCTTCTGTTGAGCTGTTGGACGAGCTCAAAAGAATAATTCACAGGATTCCAGACTGGTACAAACCAGTTCTCAAACCGGCTGTCTGAACCCTTCAGACGTGCAAATTATTGGTGTTATTACATTTCTGATAATTTGATTTCATAGTATAAGGTGGCTTCAATGTTACTTAGGTGTGAGTACTAAAGTACAATGGTTTACCCACTTACACAGCAGAGTAATTTTTACTGCGTCACTTCAGGGTAAGTACCTTGACTTAAGAGTTCTACCGCAGGAGGAGAATTCAAACCTACGGTCTTTGATTGCATGTGCTGACCCCGTCGGAGTGTTAGTGATATCATTTTCATTACTGGGATCACACTTCTGCCACCAATACGACTACTGGTTCCGACAGTACGCAGCGACATATGTTAAATATGAATAGCACAAAGTAAAACTGCGTAAAGTTGATCCTCATCAGTTCGTTTGGATGTTTTTAGGAGGTGCCATACAAGCCCAGGTCCTCTGAGTGTAAATCATCAACTCTGACCACTACACCACCTGCTTCCCCTCTTGCTGGGTGGTCTTCAGAGGTTCAGGCCATGCAAATGGTGAAGGCCTGCAGATCTCATCCTAATTAAGTTCCCCCCATAGAGAAATCGAAATGAGGGATGGGAACAGATCAGTTTTTTTTTCTTTGAGCTCCAAAGCAAAGCTCTACACCCCATAACTAATCACAGCCCTTTGTTTGGCTCTAATGTCCCGAGAGGAATCGTTCGCCTAATAAGGCAACAGCCCAAGACCCCTTTGCGGGAATACATACAAGAACTCCCTCGTTCCTTTTCTTCTGCCTGTGATTAACGTGAATTAAATTAAATTACAGAAGCACGTCTTCCAGCAAGGAGTTCCTAATTTAGTGGAGCACAAGCGCTGAGGTGCCTGCAAATGGATGAGTTCCACAGCCCCTTGGCAGGAGGGCGAGACACACATCTGCATTAATAAAGAAAGGATAATAGTCAAACTATTATGAGTGGTCATTTTTGTTATTATAAGATGTTATTGTGCTCCAGAGCTCTGATTCAATCCGTCCGTAAGGGACCTGATTTTCTTATTTGCTCCCAAACCAGAGCAAGTGCTCTTCAGTGGCCTTCGCTCATTGTTACTGATGAAACCGATCGACTCAACCGGGGCTAAAGCCAACGGTCCGACTTCAGAAGGAGCTCAGTTTGGGCTGCCGAGCGACAGATAGATAGATGAACAGGTTCTTTATCTCACACCCTTGTCTAAGGCAGCTTGCAGCGTGAGGTTTGCACGCAAAGCTACTTACACCGATTTACCCATTTACAGTAGGATGATTTTTTTGCGGTATAAATTCAGGGAAAATACCTTGCTTGAGAATGCTATAGCAACAGTGGGTATTCAAACCCGGGTCCTAAATGTACAGGATTCAAACCGATTTGATTATTAACTGTATTTATATCTAATCTTTCCGCTGTTTTAACAACACCGATGGCCTACTTTCCACTTCCAGCAGTCCCTCGTATCCTGAGCCGCGTTCTGCTCTCCTCGCAGGTCTGTGCTGTGTCGGCGGTCAATAATAGTTAGGAGTAATTGTGGACTGACAGGCAGTGCACTCAGTTCGACTGTGACCGCATTGCGTTCCAGCTTATTCCAGCATCGCCGCTTGATGAAACAGGAGGATCACCAGGGCGCTCTCTCAGTGCTCATGAGTATTCATAAGCTGGACTTTTGTGGCTGGACCGCACAGGGTCAGAACTTCCAGAGTTCAGGCTACAGCGTCCTTCGGGTGACTCCTTCAGTTTGACCAGGACACAGCTTCCCCGGGGGTATGATGACTGGAGGACACACACGCACACATACACATACACACCCACACACACACACACACACACACACACACACACACACTCATCTCTTACATTACTGGATACCACGGTTTTTTCTTTTAAAAATTGTCTCTTTAATTATTCATGCTGTTAAAGAGTGATGATGTGAGTGATCTCTATTACTATTCACCTGAGCTGGAGAGTGGGGGTGTCCGGTCAGCACACGCCCAGCCGTCGTGGGGTTGGTGGCTCTGATTTACATCAGTTTAAAGCAAACACCACACTTTGGAAGAGACTTTCATGGTAAATGAGTGTAAATCAGTCACCTTGCCAGCTAGCAACTACAGCTATACTTCCCACAAGGCTTCACTTCCCCAGTGCTGGGGCGGCACTTAGAGACAAACCGTGGCAGCTAATGTTGTCTCGACAACGACGTGTCGACCTGGTGTTCGCACCCTGAACACACACCTGGAATTCCTGACAATACTGAAATAGTTCAACAAAGTGCAGTGCTCCAGTTTCACACATCTTCTCTCTCTACTGCTCCAACAATTTTCTTTACAGCTCTTAATAGAGGTAGTTCAGGGTCAACCACTAGGGGGCGTAATGGTGAGTTCAAGTTCAAGTTGTTTTTATTGTCATTCCTCTATAGCTTGTATACAGTGGAACGAAATGTCGTTTCTCCAGAGACCATGGTGCAACACAAAACAGAGTACAAGACAGGAAATAAATGCACAGGACAGGACAGGACGTGGAAGCAGACATGGGCTGTGAACTGTAGGCAGGTGAGCGTTGGGAGGCATCAAGGTGTTGAGTAGCCTGACTGCCTGAGGGAAGAAACTGTTGCGAAGCCTGCTGGCGGAGGCACGGATGCTCCTGTACCTTCTGCCAGATGGCAACAGGGTGAAGAGTCCATGAGAAGGGTCGTCCACAATGCTGGCGGCTTTGCGGATGTAGCGGTTTTTGTATGAGGTGTCAATGGTGGGTAGAGCGACTCCGATGACTTCTGTGTCTTTAAAGGGCTTTAGCCACCATCTGACATGGCTTGCGGCCATACAAGCCCCTCAACGCGTGCTCATCAGGTGTGGTAACGTCCTCCTTCATCAGAAATTTAGTCCAACAGAAACACACAAACTGCTCTTTTTGTGATACTTGCTCTGAAATCTGTTTCTGGAAAGGTCTGTGTAGGTTCATTATCGATCATTATTTGTTTCATTTTGATTCATTATTGATCATTATTTGTTCGTTCATGATCATCCGTGCAATGATTACATCATTATTTAAAGATGAAATTCTTAGTTTCTAAGACACTGATGGAAAGAGACACACACACACAGTCTGAACCGCTTGTCCTACATAGGATCATGGGGAGCCAGAGCCTAACCCGGCAACACAGGGCATAAGGCTGGAGGGGGAGGGGACACACCCATGACGGGATACCAGTCCATCACAAGGCACCCCAAGGGGGACTCGAACCCCCGACCCACCAGAAAGCAGGACCCGGTCCAACCCATTGCGCCACCGCACCCCCGCACCCCCGGAAAGAGAGACACTTGGTATTTAATTACTCTTTCATTAATCTCCTTGTTTTACTTGGGAAAGTTTATATTCCAACCCGACAATTGACTGGCGTCCTGTCTAGGGTGTACCCCTTGTGCTCAATGCTTCAGGGATAGGCTCCGGATCACCGTGATCCTGCTCAGGACAAGTGGCTATTGTATGGATGGATGAAATTTCATATTAATGAAGATAAATTTAGAAGCAATTTGTTTTTCATGGTTTGAAGCAGTGAATCTTTTTTCAACACTATCCTGGCTCAAAGTAACTTCAAAGCTTTAAAGACTTTTTAATTGCCTCCATATTGCAAAATTTTTGTCTTATATTGTATTTGAAAAAATATTTAATTTCTCTAGCATTTGCTCTGTTTTATTGTTCATATATTTTTTGCTCTCTATTTATATTAGTAATTTTAAAAACACATTCAGCCACTGCATGCTGTCTGAACAACATGTGCCCGTCAGACATTTCAACCTGTGACAAACAGGTGGTGTCACCGTTCATTCAGCTGTGGCGGACAGAACAGCACATTACAATACAGTCAGTCCCGGAGTTACGAACGTCCGACTTACATACAACCTGTAGTTATGAACCACCCCGTGTAAAACCTATTATATTAAAAATTCGAGTGACATACAATGATTTGCAATAACAGGCGCTACTTTGCAACACACATTAGAACGTTGCACATCTACAGCGGTTCGTCGGCTCGTGAACCTGAGGTAGGACAGACTTCCTTCTTTTCAGTCGGATGCAGGTTGCTGTTAACAGTGTCTCATGTATCACTGTATTTGGCTTATTTTTTTTCTTTTTACCCTCCTAACTGTGGCACTAAAGCGCAAATGAGATGCAAGTGATGGTGATGCATCAAAGAAAAGGAAAACGTTCGTGACTGAAATTAAAGTGGAAATAATAAAGCGATCGGAAAAAGGTGAAACGCCAACAAACATCAGAAAAGCATTAGGCTACAGTTGATCAATGATCGGGACATTTTTAAAAAGTAAAGCAAAAATAATGGAGCATGTTAAACACTATGTCCCGATGTCTCTCTCTCTCTCGCTCTATTATAAATAATGTAGGTAGTTACATTTATTATTGTTATTATTACTGTTATCATTATCATCATTACATTCATTACATAATTACATTGTATTATTATTATTGTATTATCATGTTAAAGATGTTTAGTATATCTAGAAATGTTTCTTTAATGTTTTTTATGCATAGAAAGGTACACGATATACTATATACTAAGACAAATATTTGACTAACTGACGTTAGACAAACCGAACCAAAGTATTCCGACTTACGTACAAATCCGACTTAAAGACAGATCTAGGAACGGAACTCGTTTGTAATCCGGGGACTGCCTGTATCCTCATACTTTCCTCCACAATTCCCATGTGCTCAGTACTTTTACTATGAGCCACAAACTGTGTTTTACACTACACTCCTACAGAGGGAATACACTCTCATTTACCTGACATGCTGGCCAAAGCCACATGCAATTACTTACCCAATTATACAGCAGGGTAACTTTTACTGTGTCAGTTGAGGGTAGATACCTTGATTAAGGGTACTGCACCAAGGGATAGAATTCGAACCTGCAACCTCTAAGTCCAAAGGTTGCATTTGTAACCACGATGCTCTCTGCTGCCCCCATTATTGTACTGAACCTTTTTTCTAAAAAAAAAAAAAAAAATTTCCCTCTTATTATGTTGTAATATTATATGTTCATTATTGTGTTATTTGGAAAGGCTGGGGTCTCAGTGCACTTTCTAGACCTCGGAACCAGCGTGGGCCGGTTACATCGGTTTGGCTGGGTAAGAAATTGAGGGTCACGCTGCGGTGAGCAGATGGGCAAACGCTGACCCAGAAGGTGTCCCTCTCACACCGGGGCTGGATATTGCAGTCACATGAGTAATGAAGGTAGAAAATGAGCTTTTTTAACAAAATTGGCATGTGCCGGACGAGCGCCGTCCTTCCTCTTCTCCAAAGGTTCCAGCAAAAAGGTACAAGCAGGAAGGAGTGGAAAACAGGAACATAAGGACACGTGGGAGACGAGGGACTGCAGGGGTCCGGCATCCCGCACTCCCCCAGGTCGCGCCCGTGGCTCCCGGACCCCTCCTATCGATCCCCCGCTAAGAGACCGCCGGGGCTGCGGATCACGTGTTGAGGGCGCGGGGAGGGCGCTGTTCGTGGGGAGCCGGGGGTCGAGGGCAATTACCAGAGCACAGCGGCGTCTCGCTCCATGTCAGCAGTCCGTTCAGCTGGGGCTCGGGGGGGAGGGCGGCGTTGTTTCGTGGTGACGGACAAGAACAACACGAATTTCCCCAAGAAGTGTCAAAAATACACAATTGTCCCGAATCGTCCTGGTTAACACACCGGAAGTTACTGGAAGTGCTGGGGCATCAAAAACAATCACGATACTGGGTTTTATTCCACTTTTGTGCTTTTTAAAACGTTTTGTGCCATGAAGTTGTCTCCATTAGTGCTCAGAAATAATACAATTAAAGCTGACGGCTGGACACAATGGGACACAATTTGACACAACTGAACACCAACAAACAGAAACGGACATAACCAGAGAGAAAGTGGCGCCATGTGACAAGTGGACACAATTTGACAGCTCTGGCTGATGTATCTGATAGACACTACAGTCTGGGGGCTCAGTTAACAGTAGGCCTATGTATATACTCTCTCTCACACACACACACACACACACACACACACACACACACACACACACACACACGATTATAAAGCAGCAGTAAGGGACACACATGAAAAGATTAATAACGTGGGGCTGAAGCACTGGGGTGTGTCGCGTGTCCCTCGGCGTGTCACAGCTCACATGCTCCGTTACACGTTTAGCACCTGTCAGTCATGGGTTTGCAAAGCGAGGAGCAGATGACGTGTGCAAAAAAGAGAAAGATATGCCGATGTTGTTGTTGTTAGAGCGTTTAATGAAATTATTATCCAAGGTCAGGGTGGGGGGGCACTGGGTACAACACTTTGGATCAACACATCACTTCCATCCCAGAGAATAACAAAGAGAGAGCAAAGGTCCGGGAAATGATCCACACCGTGACCCGACTCTGCAGGTCCTACCGCGTCCGCCTGGGTCCCACAGCAAAGCATGCTGGGAAATGCCCGTGTCACCAGTGCGGATACTTAACGACACTCTATGCGTGACCCCATGGGTAAAACAAGGTATTTGCACAGGCTTATCATGATCACACATCCTAATGGAAATTCATAATGAAAACAGGTCTGTGGCTGAACTATTATCATCATTTTTATCATTATTATAATTATCCTGCTGCTTCGCCAATTTGTACAGCTGCATATTTTTATCTCAGGCGTTACCAGGGATTCTTTGTGATGCAGCGGCGGCGGTGGCGGCTCCGACAGGTCTCCGCAGGGGCCTCGGGGGCCACGTCTGTAAGAGCTGCTTTGATCGACACCCTCAGAATGAATGTATCACCGAAGGAAAGAAGAGTCGCTGATTTATGATCATTCGCAGCAGCGAGTGAGCGCAGTTATTAATTATGACACATTTGCTCACGTGTGGCACGTCTCCCAACGTGTACCCAGGGCCGTCAAGCAGGGGCCGCAGCTCATTAGGTGTGAAACTCCCATTGAGACCCAGTCATGTCTTTGTTATTATCAGTAATCCGAGCGTCACAAAGCTCTTCCACACGGCATAGTTAGTTCTTCTCTAATGTGACTCGAGAAATTAATTGAGCAACATGCAGAAAGAATAAAACAAACAACATTAAAAAAAAAAAAAAAAAAAAAAAACACGATATAAATGGACGACCACTTGGCTTTCGACAAAACTCATAACACTGTGGCAGCATTTTCCCTTTGCAATAAACTGGCAAAAAAACTCATTTTTCCACAAAACAATTCAAAATAAAGAGTTCTCCTGATTTATTTCAACAGCAACTTGTCACGCTTAAAAAGGCAGAAACCGTTTGATCGCTTTTCTGTAGAAAAACCGGAACAAAGAAACACATCTGAATAAGTCCCTTTCATGAGAACATTTCCCCAAATCCCCCTACAGTACAGTAAAAGGGTTTTTTTTTTTATTATAAACACAAGAGAAATACTGCAACAATTTTTTTTTTTACATATCCACAGCTTTGATAAAGAAACTAATATGTTCACAGAATCACAATTTTAATAAATCATCTTGAGAAAAATTAAAAAATGGAAAAAAAAATCAAGCACAATACGGGATTGAAAAAAACCTGACAGCTATGAAAGAAGGAAAAAAAAAATTAAGCTTACGATTTTGTTCAAACTGGAATCGTAATCACGCCATAAAACACATCATGGCAATAAGAACGCATGTTTTTGGCAGTTTTACTTACATGAAGCACAAGCATAAGATTTGACAGCACGGCCAGATAAGACTCAAGCATACAATAGCAGTGCCCCTGGTGGGATTCGAACCAACAACTTCACGCTGAAAAGCCAGATTCCTGCAATGCTTTTCCCACTTTCACTATGTGGTCCAGCCCCTGTCCAGCAGGTGGACGCCTAGGGGACGTGATGTTTCGGGGCTGACAACTGACAAATGCGTCTGTGGTAAATCACAACATTGCACGACGGGAAACAGTTTTGTTTGGTTTTTGGAGTTCTGGACAATCGAAGATGGATCCAAGGTTGGGATTCAAACTGATTCCATACCGGTGGACAAACTCGCCTCAATCTTTCCGCATCTAGAGCGATGGAGCGGCAAAAGGCCACGACATCCATCACGTCACATCCCATTTAATACCCCTAGGAACGTTTGTGTGAACGCCCAGCTGTACGTTTAAAGGTCTTTGTTCATGTCCGGCGGAGCGCTACACACTCGATCCCGAAGGCGTCCAAGTGCAGGACGAGCTGCCGCCCTGTCTCTGGGGGGTACGCCAGGAGGGGCTTTGCTTCGTGACCGGCACACAAGGGAACGAATGTACTCCTCCGAATGCGGTTCTACCAGAACACGACCCTAAAATCATGTCGCCGCGTGTGAACCGGTGCCGTGTTCACACACCAGCCAGTCAGTTTTGACATGGAAAGTGCATCCTGGAACATGTCGACGTCAGTGATAAAACCCTCGGGCTCCCGGAAGCGTGCGAGAGCCGCAGATGCCCCATTTCGGACCCCAAAGAATGCAAGTGGAGGTGAAAAAGCCCCTAAATAATCTTCCATCCCTACCCTAATGAGCACTTATTAAAGTCGCAGCGACCAAGCGATGGCGATGAAGGATAAATATTAATTACATTAATATTTATTAACACATCTTAGTGAAAGTCAAGCGACGTCACCGCAGCCCTCGACCAGCATCCCCCAACCGCACCCAGCCACGACGATCCAGTGTCAACATGAGCGACCCATAAATACAACTTTACAAACTGGAAATGAGCTGTAAGAAATCACCGCAGAAAATTAAAGGAGCACGAGCGTGAATATATGTATGTATGTATGTATAATATGTATATGCGTTTAGATTCCCTGCACTCGAGTAACAGGTAAGTGGCGAAAGAGAAAACCCGAAGCGGAACGGTCGCTCGTCGCGCCGTCGGACTCCCTCCTCGTCCCTCACCTTGCCTTTCCTCCTCCGGTCCCCTCCGAAGAAGCGGCCCAGTTGGTCCAGCAGCCCGGGGTTCTTCTTGCGCTTTCCCAGGCCGAAGGGCGCTTGGCCCGAGGTGCTCGCCGTGGCCATGCTAGATGTCGGTCGGGGATCCGGGTTCGAGGTTCTGTCCCAGCGAGAAGCCGAGGGGGGCTCTAGTCTGCGTCCTGCTCCGCGTGCTCCGCGCCGCCCTGCTCCTGGATGGTGTGCAGCTCGTCCGACTCCGAGGGCCGATCTTTGAAGGTGTTGTCCTGCCGACCCGGGGCATCCCGGGAAAAGAGGCGGACCAGGTGGGGGCGGGGGCCGCCGGGGTCAGCTGCGCTGGCGCCGTGCCGGGTGTCCCCCGCGCGCGAGGAGTCAGTCGCCGCCGTCCCCTTGCAGGAGCTGCCATTGTTCGCGAACGCATCTGCGGGAAAAAAACACACACAACAAGGGCCATCTATGGAGCGGGCGAGCGCACAATGGGAGCCTCTGTGTGAGAGGCGTCGCCTTTCGCACCACACCAGCAGCTCGCGGTAAAACGCACAGCAAGGCATCCGTGCCTCTGCTGCGAACGTCAGACAGCTTCATCTGCTACATTTACATCGACTTGCTCGTTTTTATTGCGCGCCCGGCGATACGAGGCCTGGACTTCCCTACCTCGTCCGGGAACGCTCCGCTGGGAACGCTCCACTTTTAGTTTAGCTCGGTGTGGGAACAGTACGACGAGATGAGGTTTTGGGTTTGTGTGTGTCGGGCGACGGCGCGAAAAGGTCCGTGTCGCGAGCTAGGCGAGGCGTAACGTTGGTGAAGCCTGGCGATCGACTCGAGTCTTCGCTTCTCCCAACACACTGAAGCCACAGCCCGTTGCAGCAGACGCCTCCAGTTCAACAACGGGCGGATCTGCCCACGTGTCACATCGCGCTGCGGCCTTGGAGATAAACTCTCCCTCTGTCACCCTCTGCCACGAAGCGCCTAGAGCTCACCCAGAATGCTGTAGCACAACACGAGCTTGACGTGCAAAGAGTTTCCCATGAGTCTCCCCTCCTTGTCTCTCTCTACTCACTTCCTGAAGCTGCTCACATGAAGTTCTCCCCGACGCTCCGGTTCCAGCCCACAAGACACCCTGATACCTAGAGGTCCCGCTCGCTCCCTACAGCCCAACGAGAGTGCTGTGCTCTCCCATCTCTGGCTGCTTGGTGGTCCTACTCACAAGGGTCCAACATTCAAATTCTGTAGATTGTCAGTTTTGTCCCCGATGTGGTAGAACGAGCTCCCTCTGTCCCTCAGAGCTGCTGAATCCCTCCCGCACTGAGGAAGAGTCTCAAACCACCTCTTTCCGAGCCACTTCTCTCCTGATCTCCTGAAACCTTCTTAAGGTAATCTTGCTTTCTGTCTGCTCGTTTTCCGTTTAATTCCTCTCCGTCTGTCACCTCCACAGATTGCTCCTGGAATATGTGCGCTATGACCGTCATGGTATCAAAGAAACTGTAAATGTCAATGTAAGGGCTGCTTTACAGGTACCACATGATGGCATATAGAGGTCCGTGTCGAGAGCTAAGTGCGCTGCAATGCGGCCGACAGCGCTGGACTGGTGTACCGAGCCCACGGGACAACGCTCGCTCTGTCCTGCGCTCAAGTGTGCAGGGAAAAAAAATAATTAATTAAAAAATCCGGGCATCTGAATGCTAACAGTTTCTTAACAGTGGCTCATTGTTGTTTTTGCACAGTTATTTGTGTGGAACAAAGGCTGCAATGTCACAAAAATATCTCGTCCAAGTATGAGCCCGAGCCCAATGCATGGCGACACTTATCCGATAGAGACGCGGAGCTGGGCGCGCACGGCAGGGCCCCGTTGCATCTCGACGCTCTTAACACACCAAACGCACTGAGCTACCCAGAGCATATGAGTTGCTGGGAAGAGATGATTCCGGAGAAACACCCAAAAACTCAGAAACACGGTACAAATCCTCCCTCGTGCCCAGAGGAGCAAGAAGGAAGTTCCACTGAAGCCGTGGGACCTGCCAGCGAACAACACGGATGCGGGTTCAAATAGGGGTCGGCGACCAAAAGGACCAAATCAAACCGAGGGAAGGTAAGTGATGGGAGAAGAAACAAGAAATCACTGGTTAAATCACACAAATTCACCGTTTAACAAAAGAAGAGCCCTCTAAGAGCCACCAAAAGGTTTCTCTGTGGTGGAAGGACAGTGAGAGGGAAGGTCTTTGGATTTAGGCCCTTTGGAGCCTGTGGGGCGTCGGGGACACGGAGGCATCGGAACCGGTGGGGAAACATCTCGCTCGCTGTGGCTCGGCACGAGTGCCTCTGGCAGCCCTTTCGTGGCCGTTGGCAGCACCTCGTTTCCATGTGGAGCGCGGTGGCAGCGGGTGGCGGCGGGTGTCGCCCCGCCCCCACCTGCCAACACGGCTAATTAACGTTTTAAAGGGGGCAGAAAAATTAAGAATGAACAAACTACACGATACCCCACTTGACGGACACACGGAGAACTGGGCAGCGGACAAACTCTTCACCTGACACACCCAGGTGCTCCTGCTCCTCCCAGCATCCCAGAAAGGTCTCGCAACTCCCTCCCGAGCTCTTGAAATTTTCCTAAGTTAATTCCTCACCGCCTGCCACTTTCTATGCTGCTGGAACACGAACGCAAGAGCAAGGGCTCAGCATCGAACAAACAAGCTGCACTTCCGTTTACTCTCAGCTGCGTGTCGCCCAGAATAAAAGCGACTGCCAACCGCAGCAACAAAAATGTAACCAAACTTTTACCCAAACCCAATCGGACCTACAGGACCAGGATGGCAGCAACTTAGTCACAGAAGCAGTTCGTTCATCCGCCGACTCCCCCGCTGCAACGAGCTCCTCGGTCGAGTTCAGTTCCAGCAGAACGTCGTACCACGATAATAAGGTACTAACCACGGTACTGGGTTTCGTTATTAACAGTTTACCACAAAGTTAGATCATTGACACCTATTTCAGAGAAACACGCAGCGGTCCAAGGCTACGGTCAAACGTTTTAACGTCGAGGTTCAACAGAGACTTCAGGGAACATACTGATGTACTAATGAACGTACTATGTTACGTTAATGTAGCGTTAATGTTTTTGCGATTGCGCCGTTCATGGAGCGGCATACGGGGAACCTCGTGAACGATAACAGTTGTACGAGTTTTCGTTTTCTTTGGCCATTTTCATTGGAAAATATTTCACTTGCGTTTACTTCAGCAAAATATTAAAAAAAAAAAAAAAAAAAAACTGAAGGACGATCAATTAGAGGAAAAAACGGACAACGCGGACGACAAGGAGACGAAGACGGCTGAAGGTCAATAGGTGCGGTCGCGGTCACGTGCCCAGGAAGGCATCCGCCAGCAGAGCGGAGGGGCCTCTTGCGGGAATGTCGAGCGTGGGCCCCGTGTCCGCCCGACCCCCAACCCGCTCCCCAGGGCCACGGGCGCACAAAGGCAGTCTTTGGGATCCGGCGGTGGGACGCAGACGCGGAAGGCATGTCCCGGAACGGCCAGAGGAACGCGGTCCTTGAGCGGACCGCCCACCCCGAGCCGAAACAATGGTCCCGAACGGCATGCGCGGCCCCGCCGAGGCCCCCACAGGCCCCGAGACAGCGGCCCTCTGTTCTGCTCTGAGACCAAGCGGTCATTGCCATTAATTTAGGTTTGACGATGTTTCCAGTAACCATTTAAGTCTCCTTATTAGTTCCGACTGTAACGATGCACGAGATGTTTTTTGGGAACTGTGCGGTGTTTTTTTTTTATATAAATACTTCATTGGAACTGAACGGTGAGAAAAAAAATCTGTTTTATAATGTCGTACTTAGTCGTCTTATTGGTTCTAGGGAGACACGGGGATGTGTGACACTGCCGCTAGAAGAAAACGTGACTGAATCATGAGGCTCTGCACACAGATATCGATGTGAAAATGAATGTATCCTTTGCTTTACGATCACTCGTTTACCGAGTCGTATGTTGCGAACGTTTTTATGGGCGGAATTCGGAATCGTGACGCTTTCTTCCCTTTATTGACGTTACTGGAAAATGCCGTCTGTCTACTTGCGTTTACATTAATAACGGATTTAAAAAAAGAATGAAAAACACTGCACTGGGCTTGAAAGCGGAGAGCACTTCACACGCAGGTAAAAAACACACCCGCACAACATGCATGATATGGGGATGAGGAAGGATGAAGGGCGAGAGGGACGGTCGAGCTCATGCGTCCAGGAAGGCATCTGCTACAAGAAAGGTGCGGAGCAGCTCTCCTCATGGACGAACGCGCGCCGTCTCCCGTGCGGAGCTTCGTCCGTTCGCATGTGCCGAACACGGGATTGTTTACCGCAGCGAACACGTGAGCGTCGCGCTGCTCTCGGCATCGATGAGCCTCGGCACTACTTCGGCATCCATTACGATACTCGGAGGCAGGATAAGCATGTCCCCGCGGTGCTTGATGCAAACGAGAGCGCATTTATCCTATTGATCACCGCAGCGACGAACGAACGAGCGGACGAGCGCTTCTGGACAGTCGCGGTAAACAAACACGCTGCTTGCAAAACAGGTCCTGCTGTGTGCGTATCGCGCAGCGTCACGCACGTTCCGTCACGGGAAGACAACCTGCCCCCGTGAGATGCCAATTAAGAGCTCCCCAGCGATCGATAGTCCCGGGTCGCCATTATCCGTCTCGGGAGCGGTCGCCACGGGAACACATGAAGGAGCGAGGGTACGCTCCGCAGCACTTCAGCGCAGCAACTGAAACTTAGCGGCTGCTCATATTCCGAACGGTCCCGTTACGAATTTTGGTTTTCCGCTTTTAGTTTTAATTGTTTTTCCCGTCGCTCATCAGTTTTCTAACATGTCTGTGTAGAGCACAGCGAGCGCAACCTGTAGTTACACAGCCAGCCAGCAGATGGCAGTAAAGAGAATAACGGTATAGGACCACCTTAATTCAACTCACTTGCACAGTGTCTACACATCCAGTGTGGTGTTCCTGAGCACCGATGATCAGGAACAAGATGAGGAACGCTGCACACGTTTACGGGATGCAAGTCAACAACGGGAATGCGAACAGAAGTTTGCGGAGACAAAGCAATTTTATTTATCGCAACCTCGAATGAATTCATTATCGTGCAGCTTGCATTAGGTTTTAAAAAAGTCTTATAAACTATTTCTTCATATCTTATAGCTCCATTGGAGATTTATGCTGAACCCAACCTGTGAAGAGAATCGAGCGGTAACAGATTCCAACGCACTGTGGGGCGCGGGGAGTACAACTAGTGTGACGACAGCCAACGAGAGTCCAGGTGCCACGAGACAGAAACACTTATATATACGTATATCCGGAGGGGCGGACCTGAGGGGGACAGAGGGTGCAGGAGACAGAAGGTGCCAAGTGGTTTTTAAGGCCTCTCCCAACTTCCTAAGAGATGCAGCGCTGATGAACGGGGACTCTAAGAGGTCGCATTCTTCGCGCGCTGTCGCCCCACGTCCCATCAAGGCCTGTGCGGACACATCACCCGCCGGAATTACGGGCGACTCAAAGCACAAGGAGCCGTCTTCTACGCAACGGGAGCAGAGAGGTACTCTGGGAAATACGAGATAAACGTTTATATTCACTGGCGACATGAGACGGCTTCCCAACTGGTTGAGTTTGGCGATCTGCTGAACCCTAAGCTCTTCATTTTTCGTGGGGAAGGTCTCGCGGTAAAATCGTGGTAACGCCATTAGTGTGTAGAGAGCGGAAATGAGACCGGAGACGGTTGTGACTGGTTGCTTGCTACATGACAGGTTCACTTTTTTGTAATTCTGGGTGTGCTTCATCCATCTGCCATCCTCTGGGTTCTGTTCAGACAAGTGATCATACCCTCCCACAGCAGGGTAACGCAGGGTAACACGGAGTTAATACTAATGTCTTGAGATGTGCGTAAGGTCCAAATCACATGCGCACACACAGCAGTGTGTTCGCCTCCCACTAGCATGGAAAAGGAAGCTTTGTTAGGACCCACGTCTCCGAACGCTGTGAACACATCTTTTGTTCCGCAGCTCGAGGAACTTACTGGGCCGACTGCGAAACAAGGAGAGAAACGGAGGCGAATCCCAAGGATACGCCGCTCATTGCGAGACCTCAAAACCAGGGCTTCCCATCCGCACAACACACACCTTTAAAAGACTAGTTTCAACATTTGTGACAAGATGCCTTCAGGTTACAGGCTTTTCCAAAATAACATTTCAAAAATAATATAAAAACATGTAGATTTAAAAAAAAAAAAAAAACACTTATACAGATACCTTTTTACTTAACCTGGTACATTTACATTTATTCATTTATCAGACACTTTCCTCCAAAGTGACGTATATCTCAGAGAAATACAACGGGTTCATTACGTTAAGAGAAAGAGACATGGCTGTAGACATGCGATTCTTAAGTAAACAGCTTGTCTCTTTCCACTTTATGCACCGATGTTCATCGCTCGAGTAGGTGCATGAAACACAGGATCGATAAATCCTGATCACCTTCCTACACCCACCCACCCATCCATCCATCTTCTTCCGCTATCCGGGCACCTTCCTACAATTTTTAATTTTTTTTTTTTTTAAGGTACACAAAATTTACATACATTGGCTGTGTAAAGGCTATATCTGGTGATGCTCATGAAGTTACGGTGCGTGAACATTGTCACCATACGTGAGCTGGAGAGATCTTGGGCGAAATGGGTCCGGAAAAGGTGGGTTTTCAGACCCTTCTTGAATGCAGACAGAGTTTCAGCAGTTCTGAGTGAGAAGGGGAGGTCGTTCCACCACAGCGGAGCCAGAACCGAGAACCTTGTACATGTATTATATACTACATATACTGTATATATATTATGTAAATAGATAATATAGTTACAAATACAAATACGGAGCTCAGCGTGACCTTTCTACGGTCAGGGTTCGACACACAATTAGTAACGAACGGACGGGAACTAATGAGAAGACCAGGGGTCAGGATCGAGCGCGACTACATAGCAAAAGGGTAAAAGACATAACCAAATGATTGTTTATGAGGTAAACACCGCCTACATCGGCACACAACCACATTAGAAGGTCCTGTAGGAAAATTTGATTTAAAGCTTGATCACATGAAAAGGTTTATAATTAATTTACCTTGAAATAATGGAGGATTCAATTGTATTACCTTAGAAGGATTAATCTGTCTACATGAGGATCAAGCTGTGGTTTTTTCCAGTACATCTTCATTTCGTAATTACACCCTGGTGCCTCCAAAAGGACATGGCAAATGCACATGGGGTCAATGTCTCGATTCCGCAAGACGTTTGTGGGTATCTCAGCCTGGCCCGCTGTTCAGGCCTGGCGTCGCCTCCACTTACAAAGGGTGTCAATTTTCAAACATAATCAGATTTTCCAGTTTGCTGATTTATTTATTTTTAATTGCATTTTCTTCACACGATTTTGTAGAATCTCAGTTTGCAGCGCAGAAAACCGCTACCCGTGTTGATGAGCTCAGCCTATAGGTGGCGGTAAAGAGCACCTAAACAGTTTACTGCACTGGGATTATTGTTTTGTTTTTGCCAACAACAACATAAAAACATAGAAATGGTAACATGGTATTCATATACCTACATAGAAAACACCAGCGATTTGGGCACTAAATTCTACGCACAGTATTTATGGCTCGTTTCTCATGTTCCCAAATGTTTCTGATCAATAGCAGCAGGAAGAACATCGCTCATGTTTATGGGATAAATCTGTCAGCAGTCAGCATTGAGGAGCACATTTATTTTAATAACATTTTTATTTCCAGTTATTGAAAATTACTGTTGATCCTAATATAGCTCAAAGTTTATGAAATAATAAAACTTCAATGTATTCTTTAATATATTTTTGAGGTTTTTACTACTGGTGAATAAATGGACAGCCTCTAATATTAGCTTTTCACTGATCACAGAGTGGTAACTTGTGGTGACTTGGTGGTAAAAGCAACTTCGGAAGTACAATCAAAACAACTACAAACACACTGTTTTTACTGTCAACTATAATCCGAGGCGGGGGGGGGGTGTGGTGGCGCAGCCCTGCCAGGCTAAACTCCAGCCTCGCACCCTGTGCTGCCAGGTTAGGCTCCGGCTCGCCGCAACCCTGCTCAGGACAAGTGGTTTCAGACAATGTGTGTGTGTATATATAATATATAAAATCCGAGGCAGTTTCCCGTTTGCGAGCCGCTGGTTCGGGACACTGCACTTCTAGTGGTGATGGGCAGTACTGCAGGCAACCTGTGTTACCGTGACAGCGTTCTCAAAATAACTCAACTTTCCACCCAAGATCCTGTATCTGAGTGTTACCAACTCTGTTTTTATGACCTTTAACCTCTAACAAGAGTAACACTGACATACCCAGATTGAACTCCTTCATTGCTTCTGATGTACACATTCGTCCATTCTTTCGCTACCAACAGCAGCTTGTCCAATGCAGGGTCTCGGTGGTCTGGAGCCTATCCCAGAAGTACTGGGTGGGAGGCAGGGTAGATCATGGATGGGACGACAATCCATCAAAAGGAAATCAGAGCGCCTGGGGGAAACCCACACAGACAGAAACAACATGCAAACTCCTCACACACCGAGTTTGATTTGAGGCACCAGCGCTACCTGCTGTGCCACCACTGCAGAAAGCATATTAGACTAGTGACAAGTGACAATAAACGTAAGCTAAACTGAAGTGAATTCAGACAAATGATTGCCAAGTCACCCAAATTGTGCCGTAAAACTGGTCTGGTCTGGAATGTCAAAGTTGCTCTGCTGCAGCGCCAAAATTCAGCGGCACAGCGAACGCCGCCCTTCCTTGTCGGCCGTTCGCACGGTAACCTCGAGTCGAGTCCTCGGAGGGGCTCTCGGCAGATTTCTGCCTCTCGGCTGATGCGCATCGAAGAGCAAAGCAGGAGCGGCACTAGGCCTTGGGGGGGGGGGGCAGGAGCCAACAGGAGGTTGCGATGCTCAGGTTTCGTGCTCGGCATCCGGAACGGCAGGTCCAGCGCTCCAGGTAATGGGCTTCTAATGTCTCTGTGAAAGGCGGCCGACTTGGCGGGTGTGTTTGCAGAGGGCGGAGGTGCCCGAGGGGCTTGGAGTTTGGCTAATAGCCTCAAACAGATGGCAACTCAAATAAACTGACACAGGGAGCAGCGTCCTGCGCTTTCCTCTTCTGTTGTGTGTGTGTGTGTGTGTGTGTGTGTGTGTGTGTGTGTGTGTGTGTGTGTGTGTGTGTGTAAACCCTCTGGCAGGGCTGTTTCAGTAGAATGTATGAACTGCAGCACTTTGCCGGCAGCCAACAACCAATCACCTGTCGCTTGGGAGACGCAGTCGAACCTCCGGTTCCACACAAAACCGTGCGGCAAACGCAAACTCGCGTATCCACATTGTTCACACGGACACAAGGACAGGGGCTGAAGATTCCAAACTTAAAAGTGAAAATCAAGTTCAAAGTGTAGTGGAAGCCCTTTCTAGTCGCTGCTGTTTTTTCTTTTTTCATCAGCTATATCTCATAATGAGTTCATTAACTCACAAGCGAAGGACGCGGCGTCTCTCCTGTCACACATATCTGTACCGATGGCCCTTTTCGAAAGGTGATGCTCAGAATGAACTTTTTCAGAGGAACTTCTAATAACAATGTGTTTTTTAACGGCAGCAGAGTGTGCGTCCTTCGGTCAGTGAACAGAACCACAGCCGTGGCCTCGAACGCTCGGGAAAAAGGAACTTAAGTTTAGAAATGGACAAATATTAATACAAAAAAAAAAAATTACAGGAGTAATTCTGTGGGAAGAGGCAAAGAAAAACGGTGAGAATTACAGCTGATAATATAGGTGTGTTTTAGCAAACTTTAAAAAATAAAAAATAAAAAAAAGACAACTCCCCCTCCCCCAATCACACTGACATAACTCAAACAGTGTGTTACGCTGAAATTTGAAGAGAGTCACAAAAAGAGGAATGATGAATGGACACGAATGGATAAGCTGTTATCTTGTAATCAGAAGGTCAAGGGTTCAAATCCCTCCTCCTGCTGCGGTGCCCTTCAGTCCTCCCCTTGAACTGATACAGGGAAAATTACCTGTTGTGTAAATAGATAGATCAGTGAAAGTAGCTTTTTTATTTTTATTTTTTATTTATTTTTATAGCGCGCTCTTCTCACGCAGCAGCACAGAGCGCTTTAACACAGGCATAAAGCAAGAAAAACAGATACAAACAAAGAAGACGGTCGACTAATGGCTACCATAATAAAGTACTTTTATAGAGCCATAAGTATACCTACTGGCCACCGGGGAAAGGAACAAAAACTCCCAACTGAAGGTTGAAGGAGAAGAAAAAAACCTCTGGGGGTCCACGGGCCAGCGGTTGCCCACCGCTCCTGGGCATTCTAGAAAGTAACAATTGTAAGCCAGTGTTTAACAAGTAATTATAATGTTGGTAAATGGCATCTTGGATCCCCAGCTCGGCATGGAACGTCTCGATCGTTATGGCAGATGGGCATCATCTTAGCTTAACACTGTAAGTAGCTTTGGGGACAGGGTAAGTAACCTTATTTTAGAGTAGGAACACGGTGATGAAAAGCAGGCCCAGGGTTCGAGAGACCCTAGCTGGTCTCACGCTGTCGATGATCTTGTCATTGTCGGGTCAGTAATAACTGGATAGACACAGCATTGGGGAAAACAAATCTTTGCCCTCGGGACAAAAGGAGGCCATGAGGCCAAACTCCGACCCCGAGACTGCCGACAGACAGCGGAACACCCCCCTCCACCCGCTACCCCAACACCATCCAGCTCACGCTACAAAGTGGCTCCTGTTCAGCCAGCGGTGAAAATGGGTTTTCTATTGATCCTGCTGCCACGGTAACCAAGACAACGCGTTGTCCGTGTACTTTAATCATCTTCTCCAAGCCTGCCCCCTCCTCCCCCTCCCTCCTTGTTTCCGGGAGGGTGCCGTAGCTCCGCGACCCTCTGTGGTGGGGGTCGGCCACAGACGGCAACTGGCGCCACTGCCATTAGACAGCCGAGCACCGTGGCATCACACACTCTACCGCACACGCCAGAAATTTTACACAGTTTTTAACAGCCATATTATATATATATAAAAACACTGCAGATTTTACCCACTGGACTCAAACACTCTACTCATTATCACCACCGCTCACAGCCTGGAAAGTGTTCTCATTTAAAATACCTCTTTTTTATTGTAACCGCTGTCGATAGGGTAAACCACCCGTGAGTACGACGTCCAAGTGACGAGACCAACACTCTTTGGCTTCCAGTTAATTAAGTAAATTATGAATTTTTAAGACAAAAAATACATTTAAAAAAAGATTAGCCTCAGCTAAGATTCATGAAAACTAATATTTAAAAGTTACAAAGCTGTATAAATGGGTAAATCACTGTAAAGTCATCTTAGACAAAGGCCTCGGCAAAATAAAGATTAAGGACACACTTTACCCATGCATGACTAGACAGTCAAATGCATTGATGAAATCTGGGCAAAATGACACCCAAATTTAAAAAAGTAATTTAAGGTGAATATGTAAAGTGATTTTCAAGCATAAAACTCATAACAGAAAAACATTTTTTGGAAACGCAGAACTGGAAGGAATCATCAAATTCTTCATGCCAGATCAATAAGGTCATTGGTCATTTTTCTCTCTAGCGACATCATACTGACCGATGGTAGCTTGTTAAAAATAACTTTCTGTGATTTGTATGAACACAATTCTAAATACTCAACGCAAATGTCTAATATTGGAAAAAAAAAAAAAAAAAAAAAAAAAAAAAAAAAAAAAAAAACTGTTTTAAGATGCTATTTACATATAGCAAGACTACCATCATGTCAAACGGCATATCTCGTGACACATCTCGCCATTAGTCCAATCATACTGGGATGAACTGTAATTATTGTTACTGCTACTATTAGTTAAAGCTATAAACAAACAAATCAGTAGGCAGAGGACAAACAAAGCCATTAGCGCGACAGTGAATGAATCCAGAACGTGAACGTGCTGACTATTTAGAAGACCATAACATGTTTTCCAAAGCGTTCACCAGATGGAAGTTAATGACCATGCTCATCGTTTGTTTGCGGTATTAGCATTCCACGGTTCACTTACGAACAGTGTCCCCAACGTGGTGGTAGCAGTGTGGCCCTGCGGGAGCAGGCAGAAGCAGGGGATGCTGCCAGACCGAATGGAACAGTGACAAACTGCGCGGTACCCAGACGTGACCTGCAGGATGCGAAGGCCGCCCCTGACTGGCTGCTGCTTCTTCATGTGGCTCCATGGGTCCTGGAGAGGTTTTCTCCTCTGGGTATGAGTAATTCACCTCCACAGCCCTTAAACCCAAAGATGGACCCAAGTACTCATAATCTGTTTATACCGCAAACGTGGGAGTTTCAGCACTGCTATAATGACTGTAATCCTTTTTATTGCTTCGGATCTAAGAATCTAATGGAAAGCATCCTGTGCACCGCAGAGACTCAGCCACACTGATTCCGAGAGGGGTAAAAGGCATTAGAATTGGACACACTGTGTCACAGTACCACGGATCAGAACAGCAAAGCTGGGCTTTACAGCAGTACGCTGATGCCAAGGTTATGCAGTGTTATAGGCTGAGTATCACATATAGACACAGCAGGTTAGAAAATCTCAGTCAGACACACCTGGTCCTACTTGGTTAGATGCATTTGGTGAGATACACCCGGTCAGACACGGTTGGTCAAAGAAATGTGGTCACTCTCGGTCACACACATCAGAGAAAACTGGCGACTCTCAGTCAGACACATCTGTCAGAAACGCTCAGTCTGAAAAAGTTGATTAAACTACGAGAGACACTTGGTCAGAGATGGTGCTGCCAGTATGATGCTCATCTGGACCCATAGATTTGACAGCATAGTTATACTGCTAATGTATTTTTTTCACTTCTATAACTGCAAGCGTCATATGAAATATTTGACTTAGAATAATCAGCGAGAGGCACAGGTGCACGTGGACAGTCGAATGGGGGGTAAAAAAACACACTTAATGCAATCAGTATTATGATTACGTTTTGCAGCCGCTTTCAATGAAACAAATCTAGTTTTGCAGCGCATTAACTGTAGCTCGATATCGAACCCGAGCCGTTAGGGTTAAGCGGAGTCCGAGGAGCAGATCCTGTGGAAATCGATGTCTCTGCTGCCCATTGACCGTCTGCCTCATCACACACTTCATTAGCTGAGATTCTTTCATACAAAAAGATGACGTTTACAATTAAGTTTATAGTTAAGTTAGATTTCAGTCAGTTGACAGTTTTGGCCGAATGAGGGCAATCGTTCAGTGACGTCTTCCAGCGCCAAAGCACGACATCAGGGCCGTCCTGGTCCGACTCCTTAACGGAGATGCTTCGTATGAACAGAGGGCAGAGCCGTTCTGGCAGAACCACCAGTCACCGCCTCTGACAGGAGGGTGAAAGAGGCACTGCGCCCCCTTCTGTATGCTGGAGGTACTGCAGGCAATAATGCCCCTCCACAGGGTGGATCACGACCTGAGAGTTCAACCAAGGGACGTTGTTCTCCAGCGTTGCGAGGGACACATCAACCAGCTCGGTGTAAAAGCTGCACGTTCACACAAGCACAGCCACAGATGCTACTCTTCAACCGGGCTGCCTCCACGATGGGAAGCGCACCTGTGATCTCTGGGTTCACAACGTATTCTTACTATGAGCATGAGTGATGCTATAGAAAGAAGGGGGGAAAATTTAAAAAAACTAAAACTGCGAAAAGAGTTTCCTACCAAACACTTCATTGTCGTCCGCCGGCCCTGATCCTCCTGTCGCCTGGTTTGTTTTGGCTTCGGAAGATGAGCCCTGCAGACAAAAAGGGAAAAAAAAAAAAAAGAGACTCTTTAATAGATGACAAAAAAGCACAAGCTGATGAGAAAGCAGTAAAAGGGAAGACTTTTTGTTTTTTTTTTTAAAACGCAAGGTCCCTCATAGTACGGTACACAGTAGCGCTCTAACTGGCGGCTCACGCCGATCGATTTCTAAAACAAATGTCAAACACATTTCTCCAGTTATTCGCTCAAGCGGCTGCCGCCAGGTAAAAGCCTTGGGGACGGCGGCCCGGTCGCCAGCCAATCGCCTCCGCCCTCCCGACCGCATCGAAGGAAGCTTCTGGAACCGTTCCAGGGGCCTTTGAACGCGGCCTTTGCTCGGAAACCACGGCGACGGGCGCCCATTTCCCGCGAGCGCCGCAGACACACGGCACCCTCACCGTCTATTAATACTGCCTTCGCAGCAAACGCAGGGCGTCTCTTCGCCCGTTTGTATGTCGCGCAAGTGGGTAAACGAGAAGGGCGATTTGCAGGCTTTCCGTAATTTAACGGAGGGACAGTTGCGGGCTCACTTACATGAAAACGAAAAAAAAAAGCCCCGGTCTTGTGTGCTTGGAGTGTTTCGTGTGTTTGGAGCGTTTGCCGTGTGGAGGGAAGCAGCAGGTCTGATAATGAGAGCTGAAGGGATGGAAAGGAAAGAGAAGGATGGGCTGAAGAGGGTCAGTGGACCTTCTTTTTCAAAAAAGTGATTTTTTTTTTTTAAATTAATTGACAGAATGAAACTGGGTCACAGCAACAAAGACACAGGATCATTATGAGAAGAAGAAAGTGCAAATACTTATAATATTTAAATTACAAATGCGTGCAGTAAATAGAGCACAAGGTCAAAAGCTTCTAATATTTAGTTGGAAGAAAAAGTTGTTCCAAAAAAAAAAAAAAAAAAAAAATCTTCCAAGATTCCTTAGAATTATGATACTGGACAAATATTCACTTTCCTAGTGATCTTTTTCAGTGAGAAAAATATTTCAACAGGTAACTTTTGCTGTGGACCATAGAAACAAAATATAGAAATGCTGTATATATCCATGATAAAACAGAATTTGGGTTATAGATTACGAGGAATACCTGGGGGGGGGGTAAATCAAACTTTGTTTTCATATCCTTTCAGCTTTTATCCTTTCACATTTCCAGAAATATACCACTTAATTTATACATATATAAAGGCTATACATATATAAAACCTTTTATTTCCTTCTTTGTTTTTTAAGGGCTGGAACACTTGAGCACATACTATATAAATGAGATATAAACAATTGACTGTCAGCAGAAGACAATTCCAGGCCCTGTTCCCACTTCTCTCTCGGTGCGAGAGCCTCTCGTTCCTCCTCGGCATCCCTCGGTGACGATCACGTCGGACACTCCGAACCCCCCGAAACGCACCGATCCCCGACCGCTTAAGGAAGTCGTTCCTGGACGTTTGAGACACAGGCAGGGTGAGAAAATGTCTCCGTCCTCAGACAACAGTGGGACACGCAGTGAGCCGTCAATTTGCACCTTCCTACTCGGCACCAGCGGAGCACCGGGTATCTTCGTTGCCATGGAGACAGCTGAGCGCCGCGGTCAAGGAGCTTTCGTTAAAAGAGCAACCTGCTGGTCAGAGGTCCGAGGAGGAGACCTGCTCTTGTATTTCAGATGTTTCAAGTCGGCAGTTTCAACGAATGTGTAACTAAGGCGCATCTGAATGCCAACAGTAGACTGGCAGTAAACACACGTGAAATACAGTAAACGGCGACCGCTCGGGGGGTCCTGGACCAGCAAGGGGGTTCCGCTCTGACGACCTGTCGTTAGTCGCAAACCCCCTTACGTTGTGCTATGTAAACCAGAAGGATGTATAAACCAAGAATGTTACGCATGAATGTTAATCCAGTTTCTGGGTTGCATGTGGAAGTAAAGAACACAACAACAACGTTGGCACAACCTGTAACAGCCAGCATGTCCAGATATGAGAAAAGAAAATAAAAACGCTGGTACTGTCAAAGCAAATTTGTCTGGAGGACAACTTTCCCGACACCATCATTTACAGCAAGGCCACACCTGATGGGTGCAGGCCTCATGTTTTCCGCCAGCGTGCGCGGCAGTCGAGCAACAAACGCAGAGAGACTCCGAAAAGCCACGTTGCTCCATTTATGCAGGTAACTCCGGTTGACAAAAGGATTAATTGTCCGACAGAAGGAATCAATTTTTCCCCATTTGTACGAGTTATCTTGCTCGGTGAAATTCCCCTCCGGCGAAAGGTCACTATCGACAGGAACAAGAACAGATATAAAGTAATTTAAAGAGGAAATATGTATTTGACTCTTGTCGTAAATGATCACGTCAACAGATGAACGTCACATTAAGGACTTTTCTGGGCGTTTTAATCAGCTGGCTTCTTATAGAGTATTTTCACTTTTCCCCATATTGCAAATTTGTTCTTCTATTAGTGGGAGTGTAATACCTTTGGACCCCAGGGTCACAAGTTCAAATCCCGCCTCTAGCTATAGTACCCTTGAGCAAGGTACTTACCCTAAATTGCTATAATAATTATTAGTATACTAACATTGTAAGTCACTTTGGAAAAAAGAAAAAGCTAAATTAACATGTATAAATATCATGTATAAATGGACAGGACAGCACAGCAGGTAGTCTGGAGGCGGGTTCAAATCTTCCTGAGTCTTTGTGGAGTTTGCGTCTTTCTGTCGATTTCCGGGTGTGCTCTGGTTTCCTCCCACGGTCCAAAGATGTGTTTTAGATGGACTGGTGGCTCTAAACAGCCCTTAGTGTGTGTGTGTGTGTGTGTGTGTGTGTGTGTGTGTGTGTGTGTGTGTGATTGCCCTGTGATGGACTGGCATCTCTTCCAGGGTGTACCCTGCCTCACACACTATGCTTCCGGGATAGACTCTGGACAACCGCAACCCTGCACTGGACAAGCAGTAACTGATAATGAACCAATTAATACATAATATGATATTGTGAATAAAAATATGGATGCAATATGTTTATAAACACGCCAATATATATCACAAATCGTGTAAAAAATATACACACACACACACATTTTCTGAACCACTTGTCCCATACGGGGTTGCGGGGAACCGGAGCCTACCCGGTGACACAGGGCGTAAGGCCGGAGGGGGAGGGGACACACCCAGGACGGGATGCCAGTCTGTCACAAGGCACCCCAAGTGGGACTCGAACCCCAGACCCACCGGAGAGCAGGACTGTGGTCCAACCCACTGCGCCACCGCGCCCCCCGATGTAAAAAATATAATGTAATCTTTTTACACGTATCATGTATAACCGTGGAGGTCAAAATAAACGGATGTTACATACGTACAAATGCTGACACGTATTATACACGATACATTATAAATCTGTGATACAGATATCATGTATTGACTTGTATTTTTTATATTAAAAGCTGTCACCATGGACACCTGATGCTGTCCTTAGATGAACTTCCAAAGGGAGTTTCAGCCAAGGCCAGAAATAGAGGAGGGTCAGATAGACACACTCGTTTCAAATCCCCGCAACATCACGGCTGGAGCCTTTTCAGGTACGACCAAGCGACAGGTCCACTCCGGCGAGAACCGTGTTTGTATTTCTGTAGGACATTGTGCGAAACACGCCGGTACAATAACCCTTTCCACAGGCAATCAAAACTAAAAATAAAAACAAAATCACGACCTCTACACCCCCACAGCACACGGCTGACCTCTCGGGGTTGCCAAGAGCCACTCCGAGAGCGGCGGGCAAACAGCAACCTTCCAAGAGCCCTGCTTTCCAGCAGGCGCCTCGATCCGCCCGTTTACCGGTCACCACGGCAACGGCTGCAGCTCTCACCACAAAAGTGGTTAAGGCACGCATCGGGCCATTACTGAGGGCAGAGGTAAACAATCAGCGCGGATGCAGGGAACAGCGATGATAATCACAAACAGCGACATAATTACCACAAATACACACCTGCTGCGCTGGACACTGCACACACTCCCTTTGAGAACAAATTGGTTTATTACGGTACCGCTTTTATTTATCTAATGGGGTGTAAGAACAAATCAACAGCTTACGCTGGAGTACAGTGTAGCGCACAAATGGTTAAGAGAGCCCTGTGCATACCCGGGGGGGGGGTGGTGTTCCATCATGAGAAATAATGGAGAGAGCATGTCCCCAAGGCCTTCTCCTGAGACATCACACACACACACACACACACACACACACAAGGGGTGCGAGAACCCGACTGCGCCAGACGCCGGGCGCTAATGGCGCCACTATGTTCTCTAGTGTAATTTTGAACCTTTGTTAAATTGACTTAAGGCTGGGGGTTAATTACCTGCCATCATTAAGGTCCATTACTGGCTCTTTAAGGCTTCTTTCGGACGGACTGAAGGCGGTGCGATCCTGGCTGGGAAATCGAGGCCCCCGCAGATGCGGCCGCTAATCACAGACTAAAGATCCGTAGAGGCAGTTTGTGGGTGAGACTCGCACACAAGCAAACAATTTTCTCCGTATCTTTCACCGTGACCCTGCTGAGGGCTGCAAGGACCGCGGTGCCAACGAGGTACATTTACTCATTTATCTGACACTTCCCTCCAAAGCGACTTACAGAACTGTGCAAAAGTTTTAGGCACTTAGATGATTCACAGAAATATTTGTTTTAGACAGGTATTTAATGTCTTCTACATTAGTGTCAATGGAAAGAGCATATTTTAGTTTCCCAAGCATTGCTTTTGCAAAAACTTATAGTATTACAGTAAGGGTTTTTTATGTTGTTAAAGAAAGAAAGTACACACACACTGTCTGAAACCACTAACCCGAGCGGGGTCGCGGGGAGCCGGAGCCTAACCCGGCAACACAGGGCGTAAGGCTGGAGGGGGAGGGGACACACCCAGGACGGGACACCAGTCCATCACAAGATACCCCAAGCAGGACTCAACCCCCAGACTCACCGGAGGGCTGGACCCGGCCAAGCCCGCCGCAATGCCGCTCAGGACAAGCGGTTGTTAACGATGGATGGTTACTAAGCTTTGTAGGAAGTTAATTAATTAAGAGCATTATTTTTTGAAGAATTCTCACAATGGTCAGACTTGACCATTAATGGATCCGGCTCCTCTGGGGCTCAGCCCACAGTCAGAGCACACCTACAGGCCTGAGCCGTGAACCGGGGGGGTTGGCGTATCCCGGCTGCTCCATTAGCTCACGGTGCCGGAATGTTCATCATCAGTCACAAGGCGGACTCATTTACCAAGGGGCCAGTGACACCCCAGCCTGCCCGGAACAATAATTAGCCAGTTAGTCAACCCTCAAATGCTTAACATCCACATTAAAATGCAAATCATAATGCTGTCCTTTAATGAAAATAGCTCAATGCTGGCAGCTGCTGTGCTGTAACAAGTAGAAACAGAAACACTTAAAACAGAATAGCTACAGAGTGCTGCATAAAACAGGCCTGGCGACACGAAGCTGCGGTTAAGATACCGTCGGTGTGGATTTAAAGAGCAGCTTATTCCCTGAGCCTCAGTAGGACAGTTGACTCTACACGGTGGAAATACGGTCAATTTTCCACCAAGTGAGGGAAACAGAACTCAGAATACAACCCAGAAACATTGCCACAACCACATTAATATATTCACAAAATTATGCAAATTAAACTCTTTGAATTGGCCAATGACAAACCAGATTGGTGGTTCACATCCAATCAATGCCCACTAAGCCTCACAAACAGAGATGAGATGATTGTCCAGCGGTGGACTCAGGACGGCGCTACGGCGTGTTACACCAATTTTCATGATTCTGTACTCTGTTTTTAATAGGAAGGGTTGGTTATGTGTTATGTGTTTATTGGAGGTATGTGACTGATCTCTGTCCCAAGTTCTCTAAACGGAGGGATGACGGTGATGCGGTTCTGAAAAGGTGCCAGAGTGGTTATGGGTTGTATCTGAATGGTATTGAATTTGGCGTTTCATAAATTTGGAAAAAAATCCAGTTTTTCCATCTGGGAATTTCCTAAAGGAGGTAAGAAAGTGGAGGCGCTAGAAAGGAGATTGCTTCTTCTTACTTTCTTCAGCACTTTCCAAAAAGCGGGAAGCTTAATTATAATAAATTATTATGTACTTATTCGTCTATGTATTTATTTCTTTTTCTCTCGCGTCGTCGAGTGGGAGCCTTTACCCCGTTTTTCCGCAACATGTCGATACATCGCTGTAGGATAGAGCTGCTACAGAGAAACCTGACAATAAAGGTCAATCGTAAATAAATTCACAGAGTTCACAGCCACGAGGGAATGAGTACGAAACCAGAGATCTGAGGACCCGGCCGCGCCTCCAAAACCGTTTGGAGGAAAGGCAGGCTGCTGCAGAGGATGTTACCATGTTTTATACCCAATCTTATACAGGACCTCAATTCAGACAAGCAGTTTGAGGCATCTGTATTCCCATCATCACAAATATTCTCTTTCCAGTTTCATTAGGAGGGACTTGGGTTTGAATCCCTAAGGTACTTGTTTGATAGTTAAATTACAGCAAAAATGACCAGGGGTACAAATGGGTAAATCAGTGTAAGTAGCTTAGTGTACAAACCTCACAGTGCAAGTCCAAGTCATGTTGTAGAAGAGAGTCAGTTAAACATCAATAAAACAATTGATAATAATTATAGCAATAATGAGCGGTCTGTCCACAAAACTATTTTTTAAAAAAAACTAAAATGCATATTTTAACTGTAATGAATAAAATATCTGATCAGCAGCTAAATAATAGAATGTAATTTTACACTTTTAACATCTACGAGAGGAGGCTGCGCTGGAAGCGTGTGGCTGCGGTGTGTGAGGAGCTCACGGGCTTGAGTGTAACACACCCCTGGTGGCTTCCGGTTCGAACCCACCACTGGGTAGAAGCCCTGCACCCCTTAGGGATGAAGCACCAGGTTATAAAAAATACGTTTTAAATCCAAAGTAAGAGACACTCGACTCGGCCACTGAACCCGGCGCACGACCTCGACCCAAACACCTCCCGTAAGGCTCTGGCTACGGCTCTTAGCCCAGTCCCAGATCTCTGTCTCCTTACACTCAGAAACCGTGCCACTACACACTTGGGTCCGGTCCCACTTCTTCATCGGTCTTCGGCACCGTCATGCCTGGTGCGCAGGGGACGTCTGGGAGCGCGAGCAGCGAACTCCCGGTCAGACGAGATGCTTTCAAAGCAGGGAAACGGCTCCCGTCGGTGGCGCTGCTCATCGCATCCCCATCACGCTCCAAGGGACTGAACCTATATGTACTTGCGCCATCCAGGACAATGTCGGTGCCCAGCAACTCGTGCTCCTGCCAGGGGTACATGGGGTGTGTGGGGTGTGTGCATGGTACCAAATTTTGCTACTTGGAAAAAAAAAAAAAAGTAATCCAAGAAAAAATGAAAGCCCTGCACAATAATATAGAAATTTTCATAGAAAACTCGATTATATACAGTATTATGTTAATACTGTATGACATATAGACCCCTCCCCCCAGCTTTGTGGCGAACAATTTCTGTGCAACGACCTGTCGCTATACACTGTAAAAAAACGGTTCCATTTGCTCCCTTAACTACAGTCTTGAAAAGAAGTTGTTCTCAGACTGTTTTCCGTTGTTACAGTATGTTTACATGCACGCTGTAATTAATACTTACATAAAAAGTAACTATTACATTATTTTCATTAATTTGATAATTAATTATTTTTTGTTCACTGTGACCCTTCTCAAGACAGTCGGTTAAAGACATTGGTTGGATGGGTAATTTATTTAAAAAATAATTATATATAAAAAAAAATTTCCATATTTACATGTATTTATTTAGCAGATGCTTTTCTCCCAAGCGAGTTCCAATGAACTCTATGTAGTGTCACCATATGTTATGGTACACATTCATATATAGTGAATGTCACCATATATATCAATGTGTACCTTTATGTAATTTAGCAGAATTACAGCAGGGGTGGAAATCAAACCCAGGTCCTAGGAGTGCAAGGCAGCAGCTCCAACTACTGCGCCACCTGCTGCCCGTACATTAAATTACAGCGACCCGTTTCGCATGTTCTACTTCCATTTTACCGCTCTGTCTGTCAGTCAGTACCAGAGAGGGGTAAACGGACGGACCCTCGGTGTAACACACGTTAATAAGGTAAAAAGGCTGAGAGGCCCGTTCACACAGCGAATCCTCGGGCCCCGAGCAGCGGGATTAGTCCCGATCGGGGGACGGAGACGTGAGCTCAACTCCTTGGCCACAGATGCCCAATTAAAGGACTGCGGTGCGAGAACGGGCCGTGATCACGTCCCCTATTAGCTCTTCATCAAGTTGAGAACTGACGAGACCCGAGTCACTGAGCCGCTGGATTTGTGGGGATGCAATGACCTGGGTGAAGCACCTCACCTGAATAGCTTCAGTAGAATAACCAGCTGCAGCAGGTGACGGCCGCCCTTCACATGTTCCATGTGAACATGCCCGTCCAATTAAACGCAGCACTTAGCAACCACACTTAGCAACAGCGACAAACAATTACGCTTCCTCTACCCTGTCCAAGGGGTTATTTTTTTTTTTTTTTTTTTTTTTTTTTTAACTGTCGCTGTATTTTACTGCAACATTTTGTCCTCATCATCCTCATTTAAAAAAGAAAACCTTATTTGAGGGATTTAAAACTGTAACCCTTCAATGAGATGAATTCTGGGAGATTTATGAGTGCATTCTGACACCTGGAAAAGCAGATTCAGTAAAAACCCACACGGCCCAGGAGGAACCTTTCAGATGGACTCGCACCCTCGTTTCCCACTAGGACACTTTAGCGCTCGTTTCTCCAGGACCGACTCAAACGTCTCACCCTAAGCCAGAGCAGGAGGCGAGCGCCGATAACTCGTTATTAATTGTTTATTCGTTAATCTGACACTTTTCTCTAAAGTGACTTGGGATACAATGTGAGAATTGTATCCTAAATTCCAAGTTGCTTTTTCATACAGCAGGGAGATTTTTACCATATCAGTTCAGGGTAAACACCTTGAGCGAGGGTACTGCAGCAGGAGCGGGATTCGAACCCAAATCCTTTGACTGCAAAGCAGCAGCTCTAATCGCTGCGGCCCCTGCTCCGCAAAAGGGTTCGACAACGGCGGCGAGCGACAGCGTGTCTGTACGAACGGGACGTGCTCCTCTCGGCACCGATCGGGACCCAGTATTCTCCCGGTCCAATTTCCTGAGAAAAATCCGGATCGTTCCGAGAGGCAGTCGGGTGTTTCATCTCCACAAAGCCTTTAATACCATCAAATGCCATTTTGCTTTATGTATAAAATGCAGCCAAAGCCTTTGAAAAGTATATTAGAGATTCCGCCATCGTACTTTCGACTCGCCTATTATTGCCGGTGGTTTTCATCCGCAGACCGCTGGTGTCCTTGTTCTTACACGGCTTCCGGCACTTTCCAGCAGAGCCTGGCGCCATTCGCCTTCCCTCTGTACTTTCTACACAACAGCTCTTGAATAAAATTACTGGATGGAGCTTTACTCTGTTATCATGCACTGCACTCTCTGTGTACAGAAGTTCTACGTTACACACATTTACCGAAGCGCCTGCGGGGCGTGACGTTCCCCGACTACGAGTTTCCCTCTTTCGCCAAAAGCCGCGGAGCGAGCAGCTCAGGACAGGCGGTAATTGAAACCGGACGGATGGAAAGGACAAAGAATTACAGGCAGTCCCCGAATTACAAACGAGTTCCGTGTCCTCAGTCTGTCTTTAAGTCAGATTTGTACGTAAATTGCAACAGTTCGGTACGGTGGGCATCGAACGTCAGTTTGTCAAATGTTTCTCTTAATATATAGTAGATCGTTTACCGTTTATGCATAAAAAACAGTAAAGAAACACATTTCCAAATACACTAAAACATCTTTAATATAACAATACAGTAATAATAATGATGATACATTTGTTATTATTCTTATCAGTATCACTGCATTGTAAGTACAGCATTTATAATAGAGAGACACATAGAAAGCGATAATAATAAATGTTACTACTGCGATGATGGCATCACAAGTTGCCTTGGATGAAGGGAATTAGACTGATAAATAAACTGACTGAAAAATGAACAGATAGACAAGCAGACAGATAAATGGACAAACAAGTAGACATAAAGATGGACAGACAGATGGAAAAATAGACACACACACACACACACACACACACACACACACACACACACACACACACACACACACACACTGGCTGAAACCGCTTGTCCCAAGTGGGGTCGCGGCAAGCTGGAGCCTAACCCGGCAACACAGGGTGTAGGCCTGGATGGGGGACGACGACACACACCCAGGACAGGACACCAGTCCATCACAAGGCACCCCAAGTAGGACTCAAACCCCAGACCCACTGGAGACCAGGACCCGGTCAAACCTGCTGCACCACCATGCCACTGCCCAAATAGAGACAGGAAAATGTAATACAAGGAATGAGAGTCAACTTTCTTCCAACAAACATGACTCTCTGAAGCAATAACATGAAGAGAGCTTCTAAACATGGTAAAAACACACCATTTTTGCACCGTTTCCCTGCAACGAGGCTGAAAACAGTTTTGAAGATCATCTTAACGTTTTAGAGTCAGGGCTTTATAGGATGCAGAAGCGCCCGTCGGCACTGCACCCTTCGGCGCTCTGTCACACCCCGAGGCACAGAGGCGTCGGGGAGCCCAAGTGGCACAACAGTGATTTCATTTGACGGAAGGAGCTCCATCGGCCATCGCCGGGACACCTCTCCCCTCCGTCGCAAGTCGCCGAGCAGCTTGGGCCGAGAGCCCTGTTGCTAGGATACGTGGCTCGAACCGGAGCCCAGGGAAGATGCAGAAATAACTCTCTGCTGGGAAAACAGCTGCTGTCGGGGTGATGGGGTCACGACCCGAAACGAGGCTCCGCCCTCAGTGACCGCGTTCGGGTCGGTGTTCCTGTCTTACCTGAAAAACGCAGCGCCGGTAAAGTACGCGCCGCCCACAAGTGGAAACGCAACACCTCGTTCAATCGTTACTGCAGTTTGCCAGAATCCCGCTGCGCTTTAATCACCAGATGTGCACTTTCCTACCCAACCAAGAGATGGCGGTAAAGAGCAGCAGAACACAAGAGGAACGTCGCACCGCTTTACTTCAATTCAAGCCCACAATGTTTGCGGCTCCTGTGTGAAGCTCCCAAGAGCTTATGATCAATAAATAAAAAATCTTACCAGGTATTACTTTGTATCTCATACCCAAAGCCAAGGTTTGCAGAGAGCATCTGAATTAAGCTTTTATTGATTGTGGCTTCAGATTTGAGTTATGAACAAACCAAGTTAGGAACAGATGTCTGTGCCATATGTGTCTTTAAGCCGAGGAGCCTTGGTATAACCCTAAGCCCCTAAACACGGATCACACCACTGACGCTAGTTTACATGCTACACACATGCAAATATCACCTGGTCAAATACACAACAGTAAGTGAAAAAGTATCTGCAATAATTTCCTGCCCATAAATGCGTTCATGTAAATTTCACACAGCCACAACAAATAGACACAAAACTGCAGTTTCCTGCAGCTTTTTTGCTCTCACGCATCTTCTGGCTTTTGCACCTTCTCATCTAGAGCTCAGTTGTGAAGAGGGAGGCCCCTGCAAAGGCCCAGCACAAACCACACACACACACACAGTGATGCACCTCCCCATCATCCCTACCTTCTCCTCCACGAGAGGCTCACGCTTGCCGAGATGCTGTCCCATGATGTTCGCGGACACTGAAACAGAGAGAGGATCACAGCGTCAGGACCAGAAGGAGCCATCGGAGCGCTTTCCCGCTTCCTCTGCTACAAGCATCGTGCTCTTTTTCGGCGTGTTTGTGCTTAATTTATTCACAGCGTGATGCCGGACCGAGGTTAAGTGCCTCCACGAGGGGTTTCGCAGCACGAGCTTCAGCTCGCAACCTTCTGACACATAGAACTTCACACTAATGTGCCAAAAAGAGAAAAGAAAAAAGGAGAAAAAGTCTGCAGCCTTTCAAAAGCTGGACTTTTACACAAACACAATTTTTTTTTTTTTTTGGACAAGCTTGCTGGAAACATCCATCGCCACTGTTAACGCCTCCAAACCACCAGATTGTTGAATGTGCAGAAGAGACAAATGACAAAGGTCACAACTTTACTGAGTGAAATGAGACACCGTTTAGACCATTTATTGGAGTGTGGGGGGAGACTGCCAACCAGCTTCAGAGCGATCGCGTTCTCATTTAGTCGCCGTTTTCAAAGGCCACATCGAACAGGGCCAGGGTTCAAACAAAGTCAGTCGACACTTTTCTTTCACTTTCAGTGTCTCTTCATAGAAGCCTTTACATTTATTACTTCATTTATGTGACACTTTTCTCCAAAGTGACTTACAGTCTAAATGTACTTACAGTTATTCACACAGCTTGGTAACGTTACTGGAACTATTCAGGGTAAGCATCTTGCTCAAGGGAACTCTACAGCTGGAGTGGGATTCAAACCCACAACCTTTGGGTCCAAAGGAAGCAGCTCTAAGTGCTACGTGACCAGTTCAGCTCAAAACGGGCCCAAAATTCATCTTTAGGTAATTTGCATCAGAAAAGAAGAGCAGCGCAGTTCCACTGGCGTTAAAGTCGAGTAAAAACACGTCCATGAGCACCGTGTGGGTCAGAGGTGTACGAAGGAGGTGGGCAAGATCCCAACCCCCCTGACACCAGGCCTATGGCTCTTGGGCACAGTGATGACAGCAAGTGGAATCAGGCTTCCCTGTGTGACGTGACCGGGTGGCTCCTCCCACGGCCCTATCCATGCGTTCATGTTGAAAGAGACAGGAAGTGGGTTCTGACCTCATTCCCTACCGCACACATCACACCTGACATTTGACCCCACCCCTTCGGAACAGATCTCCTCCTTAAAGCTGGAAGTGTTCATTTATGATTTTTCACTTCCGGTTTCTCACACACACACACACACACACATTAAAATAATCTGTATGTATGACTGCATTAGTGTGAAATATGAAAGTGCCAGATTATTGCCCAAAACATTCACTTGGTTTAAGATATAAATAATATTTAATATATATGGGTATTATATACAGTGCTGTGTGTGTATTGTATTCTACTGCATATGAAAATGTCTCTGTCAATTTTACGTATAAAACTGCAATGCTGTCGTACGTAAGAGCAAACTGAATTTCTTGGCGCAGCATTAATATCACATATGATCCTTTGTGGACGCTGTAAGGCGGACTGTATGCATACTGTATGAAGGTCATAAGACTTTCAAAAGCAGTGGACACGCCATAGCGTCACAATGTAACATACAGCGTGCAGATATAGCATCTCGTAAAATATTATCATTTACAGGTGGTCATGGACCCAGAGTGACGACGGCCGTCCCATTAGCCTCCTGATATTATCTTCCCAGTGTCCCAGCGCACGACGAGAGCAGCTCTGAGTCGAGGACCACCTGTAACTTGAGATGGAGCAAAAAAATGGGTTTTGGATACATTTCCAGGGAGCTGTGGAAACCCCTCCCCCAAATATGTGATATCATTTATGAGCACACAGTGTCCTCTATAAGGGGCATCAGGACGCTGAATCGCAGCATATGCAGTTTTTGAGAGACACATTTAAAAAAATATGTCCTCCACAGTGGACAAAACGAATGGCTGGATCTCAGGAGGACAGACATAACAGCACGTGGAATTTGACCAGAGTAACTCCGCTGCTACCATGGTGCGGATCCCTGTGCTCCACTCCCAGAGGACCCCAATCCACGTGGCTTTCTCCATCATCCATACGTGGTTTACAACCTGTCGGCGCCTCGCGTGGCCCGGGGTGCTACCGGGCGGACCGTTGCCTCTGTGGGGCTGAAGACAAGGAAGGAGCTGAAAGGGAGCTGCTCGACGGTAACAAAACGAGCGCGACGAGAACAAAGAGCGACGGATGAGCGACGTTTCGCCGGCCCTTCTGCAACAGCGCGTACTGCTCAGCAGGTAACATTGTGGTTGAAGTGCCTGCCTTTGGATCCAAAGGTTGCCGGTTCAAATCCCACCTACTGCTGTAATGCCTTCGATGGAGATACTTATCTTAAATTGCTCCAATAAAAGTTACCCTGCTGTACAAAAGGGTAAATCTGAACTACGTAGGGTCATCAGCCCACACCATCTGTATCCAACTGTACACTGCTAGATACACTAGTTACACAGCAGTGAAACACACCTTCTCTCTGTCACTCACGCATGCTATGGGTGATTTTAGAGTCCACCAATCCACCTGACCAGCATGCCTTTGGACAGTGGGAGGAAACCCAAACAAGGGGAGAACATTCAAACTCTACACAGACTGAGCTGGGATCGAACCCATGCCCCCTCGCCCCATCCAGGCTGATATATTTATTTTTAAAGCACACACCTCAAGGGTACAACAGCAGTAACCAATCCTGGAACCTGAGCCCCCCTCCCCAGCTCCCGAGGACATCTGTTCACCCCTATCATTAAACTGCTGCTCAAAGGTATTTTGCTGAAGGCTGAATGTTCCATTCAGCATTTCTCGTGACTCTAGAAATCCAACATATCTCTCTCTCTCTCTCTCTCTCTCTCTCTCTCTCTCTCTCTCTCTCTCTCTCTCTCTCTCTCTCTCTCTCTCTCTCTCTCTCTCTCTCTCTCTCACACACACACTATCAACTGTGGCAAAACCGCCAGTCCAAAGGAAATGGCATGCTGGTCATGCTGCGTTCTGATCATAAGGACCAGGGTTCGAGAGAGGGGCTTCCTCTGCACTCACTGACAGCTCAGAGCTCACAACCCACTTTGTACCGCAGAGACAGAGAAAGAAGCAGCGGTGAGACGTGGCCTCGCGTTCAGCTCTCGGGAAGCAGCGGAGGATGAACCTCTGCCTTGACCATCGGGATGAATCATCGCACCGTGGGCCCAGGGGCAGCTGAGCACCTTGCCAGCAGCACCCACACACTTCCTCTCGCCTCTCCTCGTGTTATTCTGTGATGTGAAAGGTGCAGGAGACCAGCCAAGGCACGTTTACACCCACATCCTGCTGCAGCTCGCAGACCCAGGTTGACAAACCATCGCTACTGTACCTTCAAGGCGACACAAAGTCATATTGTCCACCCGTGTCCGACTTAAACCGCTCCAAGGACCACATTTTTATATTATTATGCTGATCTGTTTCAATATAGGTGTGGTGGCGCAGCGGGTTTGGCCGGGTCCTGTTCTCTGGTAGGTCTGGGGTTTGAGTCCTACTTGGGGTGCCTTGTGATGGACTGGCGTCCCGTTCTGGGTGTGTGCCCTCCCTCTCCAGCCTTGCGCCCTGTGTTACCGGGTTAGGCTCCGGTTCAGGCTCCGGTTCACTGAGAGGTGTGTATACATTGCTGTAGGACTTCAGAGCCCCTTTACGTCACAACTGTCACCTTGACATCAAATGACCTGGGTTCAAATCCCACCTGCAGCTCTAGTAGCCTTGATCGAGGAGGCATTTACCCTGAATTGACAGAGTAAAAATTACCCTTCTGTATAACTGGGTAAATCAGCGTAAGCAGCTTAACACAAAAGCGTGATATTGTAAGTAATTTTGTTGAAAGACATTAAGTAACAATAATAATTTAATATTTGTGGAATTACTGATAGTTTGCGGTGTGATCAAATTTTCCCCTCGGCGTGTGTCACTTTCAGCCTTAGAGATACAAGTGGAAGACAGAACATTCTGGAAGTGCTCCAAATATGTGTTGGCCATCAAGTCGACCAGCCATTCGCAAGTTACATTACGAATACCATTCTTCACATATTTTCCTTCATCACGTGAAAGTAATCTAATCGGTTTCAGTTTACTGAGGAAATCTACTGTACACGTTCAAAGAAAATCGGAAAATTGTCACTTTTTACGCTTTATATGTAGTTCTGTCGCATTCTTATCTCACGCTGGTATCGGGGTCGAAACGCAAGAGTAAAAACAAGAAAAAGTTACTTATTACTGTAGTGAAGCTCCGAGAAGTGCATTTTACGGCCGTCACCTGAGACCAGCACCTGAGGAATGTTGGAGACGCTGTGGGAGTGTCCACAGTGCGCCGTTTGTCTTCAGCCTTTACCACGTCCACAGCTGCGGTGACTGTATGATAACGCAGTCCTGAGCTCTCATTGGCTACCAAGTAACCAAGAATGCAAATGAGGTGTGGAGACAGAACCGTGCAACCGTGACCTTGCTGTCCTGGCATGGGGCACCTCGATGTTTCCAGGATTTAAGTGAATCGAAGGAGCAGGAAGTTTAAATGCAGGAGAGTTAAATGGGCCATGGATGAGTGGGATGGGGTGGGGCTCCACTGCAGGACAAGTGTTGCACAATGGCAAATGTTTAAGACAGCAGTGTTGCGTAAAAGCAGAATGGAGAGGAAAAGAAAAAAACATTTGAAGTCAGGCAAGTTAAGACTGTTGAGGGCTGGGCCCTGCACGGGGTTGTGCCGAGGTTCATCTCCTTCTCATAACGCTCCCCCCACCCCCACCCCCGCCCGTACTGCACGTTCGCGGACCGGTCCTCCATCGCCCTCTTCCTGGGCAGATTTCGAGCAGAGCCACTTAGACAGGAACACATTACAGCGCAGGGCAGCGACAACGAAATGCGACACACACACACACACACACACACACACACACACACACACACACACACACACACACACACCTGTGGAAAGTGAACCTCGCCGTGCAAGTGCAGCAGAGCAGCGCTGATCCGACCGCTTCCTTCCGCTTCTTGCGCAGCGTTTCCTGTTTTTATTTTGCACTTAATGCTACGCCACCACTGCCCCTTGACAGAACATGGAGAGTCTGGGTGCAGGGGCGTGCAGGACCACGGCAGCAGGACGTTCATGGCCCCCGGTACCCCGGCCGCCTCTCTCCCTTCGCGCCACTCAGACGACCAAGTGCAGCGGCAGATGAACAGCGAGCGCCAAGGCGCGTCCCGCCGAGACGCACACGGAAATACTGCCATCCTCCACACACGTCACTGGGAAGAGGGATATTAACCATTTCTGTCACAGCATCAGTGTGTGTTGGTTCTGTCAAACAACTTATATCCTGAGGGTTGTGTGTTCAGCTCCCATGGGGGCTCCTCTGTTTTTTTTTTTTAAATTCCTTTCTTAAACCAATATTGGACAGTAGTAAAACTGTACTAAAATCAAATCTTCCATAACCCCCCCAACACCTTCAGAAAGTATGACTCTGAAAACTGCTGTAACGGGTTCCAAATAACGTCCCCCCACTGACGCCACTCGACACAACACTAACACACGTTTCACAACAACTTTAAAACATCAAAAAATACCTAATACACCTTTAAAAGGTATTTCGATGACACCAGGTACAAACAACAAAAACAAAACGTTACAAAGTTACAAAAATTGTACATTAAAAAGCACCTTCGTACTCAACCAAAGAAACAGTTAAACCAGAGGAAATTCAGCCAGACTTCAATGATAATTACAATAATAATATAAACATTTTTAAATATAATGGCACCCTGACGTTGTACTCTTTTGTATCCTCGATAACTTCTCTATGAATATTTAGCTGTACAGTATAAAACAGGAGCTGGTGTGCAGGTCCAGGCTTGGACTTTAACCCTAGGGAGGAAACTGCTCTTAGACCATGGAGAATCAGCTTATTCTAGAATGGCCACCCCCGCGGTAACCCTGGTTATGTTTTCCATCTAGAACTACTTCAGTGCGCACACATTCTCCCACAATGCCGAGCGTCAGATGTAAAAACACATTTCTTCTGCCAGGGGCAGCGTTGCGTCTCTGCAGCCGAGGCCCTCGGGCCCCGGGTTCGGGAAAAGCAGCTCATGAGAGCTGCTTCGCGGGAGGAATGCAAGGGAACAATCTCGGGAACGCCTTTTCACACGGAGCCGTGAGGGATTCTAGGGAAACATTTATAGCCGTTTCAAAGGACATGTTGCAGAACGACGGTGCAGAACCAGTGGGGCTGCTGGGAAAATTTATTTTCTTCTTTCTTTTTTTGGTTTAATTGTCATGCTTTTTCCAGTGAATTTTGTTCAACAAAGGGCCAGCAGGTGGCACAGCAGTTAGAGCTGTTACCTTGCAGTCGAAGGGCCCAGGTTTCAATCCAACCTCCTGCTGCAGTACCCTTGATCAAGGCACTCACTCCGAATTGATACAGTAAAAATTACCCTGCGTTACGAACGGGTAAATCAGCGCGAGTACCTTGGTGTGAAAACCTCACGCTGTAATTCACCTCGTACAACGAGATCAGCTAAATAATGGTAAAAAATAATCAATATACTTTGAAGTTATTCAGTCATGGTATTAAGTAGCTGTAGTCAGTGTCTCTGCAGTGAAACAAAGCAGGACTTCACCAATGGCTCAGCAGTCTAATCAATAATCAATTACTTCAGCAAATTAATGCAAGTACTAAATTAAGATGCTGCAGTGGACTTATGGGAAGTGGCACTTTACTGTGTTTTTTTTTTTTTTAAATTTCTGTTCTTTGCCCACCCTGCGATGGACTGGCTCCTCCCCCTTCGGCCTTGTGCCCAGCGTCTCCGGGATAGGCTCCGGCTTGCCGCGACCCCACTCGGGACAAGAGGTTATTGGCATTGGCTGGTTGGTTGGGTGGTTGGTTCTTTACCCAGTTGTGCTGAGGCGGGTGCTGTGCACGTGTCAAACCCACATTAATAAATGGAAAGCCGCCCCCCCCCGGTGCCATACGTGTCCACAGCCACGTCAGTCATATGAAACACCACAACACAGGAAAGGCACCGGGTTTTATGCCAACCAAGAGGTGCGATTTCAAAATGACACTTTTTTAAAGAGGCACCATGCGAACGTGAGCAGAACCGATCGATAGGAGGGACCGCGAGACCCGGCACCGATCGCGCAATCGCTCAAAGCCAGGCCTCCCGATCGATATCCTTGATCCCTTCAATTTGCGAAACGTATCCTGGGTGCACAAGAAAAAGGAAGAGAGACAAGGACTTGTCCTGCAGCGCTCCGCCTGACACTCAGAACAGTTGAATCTGTAACAACAGAGCACAATCTGGAAAGAAAAGACCCGCAGAAACTCCGCACGACGCACACCCACCATCCCTTTCTTCTGTGTGCACCAGTGGCGTGTAAACCAACAGGTGTCGAAATCACGGAGAAACCGCTTGGTCATAAGGTCACTGCATGAACCTGTGTCCTCAACATACATGGAAACAACTAAAAAACCAATATACAGTACATATATACGTGTGCACACGTGTGTGCGTACGAGCAACGCACAATTTTCCTTTTCTATATATATTTTCTTTCGCCCTGTTTAAACAATTTTTTGGAAGGTGCCCCTACAGAATGCGTTGCCCACAACCTACTCATCTCCAGCTACCTGCATATTACAAAAACTCTCATATTATCACTGTAATCTTACACTCATGTAACAGACCAGTGAAGTACTTTACTGCACTGCTTCATGCGATGTTGAGACACTTGTGTCACGCTGACCGCTTCCGACCCCCAGGCCCCTTTCGGTGCGTGGACTTCTGGGATCGAAAACACTCTGCACTGGTTTTCAGCTCGGGCAGCAGGTGGCTTTGTGGTTAGGACACAGGTTCAAATCCCACCTCCTGGTGCAGTACCCCTGATCAGGCAACTTGGGTATCAGTGCACATTTAGGGCATTAAAAGTAAGTTGCTTTGGAGAAAAGTGTGAGATAATGATAAATAAATGTAAAAGCAGCTATACACACCGTGTGCTGCGTCCTTTCCCATGAGGCCATGGGAGGCTAACGGTCCCATTTAGCACAGCGCTGGTCCCACGGGGGTCACTGAATTCCCATCTTTGTGATGCACTTAGTTCAACGTTCCTTGCTCACCAAGATGAGAGAAACGTTCATGTCCTTCAGTGTTAAAGAGGAGGTAAAACAAAACGACCGAGGGACACCTGTCGCCCCCCACGATGAGTGCCACGACCCGGGTTCGAGGAGCTGCGGCGCAGCACAGCAGTTTCCACAGGCAGGAAGGCGAGCGCATGTTGCTGGGAGTGCACAGTACAAGCAGCCCAGAGGAGAAGGACACTGATCTGTGACCTAAATTCTGCCTCTGCCAGAGCTCTGCTGTAGTGCCCTTGAGCGAGGTATTTTACCTGCTCTGCTCCGGTATGACGCTCAGCTATAAAAAGCTGAACTGGACGGTTCTTTACAGGAAATGGAAAAGGGAGAAGAGGCCCGAGGGAGTGAGAGGCACTCCCAAGGTGACAGATACCCTGGGTCGACTGCTTACTGTGCTCGAATCTACCGCATTTCTTTATGGGTCCACATGAGGATTCGGACGGGAACTTACTGGGCTTCTTAAAGGGCCGACTCCTGCTTTATGCGGCTCTTCTTAGGAACAAAAGCCTGTTGGGTCGAAACCCCCCACCCCGACCCTCACCCGTTAGTCGCTCCAGGTCGTGTCCAGGTGTTACACCTCTGGAACTTACAGGAGGTTTGCAGGTGCAAACAAACAAGGGCCCTGCTGTTGTACCTTTGAGGATTTATTTTCTTCTGTTTAAAAGAACTGCAGCTGTAAAAATGGTCAAAGCATCAAAGTTGCAAGGAAGAAAAACGACTAAAACATCTGCTGAAGGACTCATGTGAACAGTCCGAGGAAGAGGATATAAGGAAAATGGCTTTTCCCACAGCAATCCGCATTTCACACACACACAAATGTTTAGAGCTCAGGAACACACACAAGCCAAAAGACTTAGTCCTGCAGGTTCTCATAATTTGCAATGTAAATTCCTGGGAAAGGAACAAATAAAGGTAAACTGGCTCCTCATTTCTGAAAGGGCTGATTTGGGGAATTTCTGTGATACAAATATTCACCTGGTGCAGGAGGTGAATATTCAATATTCAGACTGGAGACATTCATTCGTTCTTTTTTTTTTAAACTGATTTTTTTTTCCACTTGTCTATTTCCTAAAATGTGCCCATAATTGTGCAAATAAGACCTGCACTAACTCTCCGAACCCTGCACTAAACATCTGCATTATTAACCTTTTTTTGATTATGACTCAGTGGTGAAAGTGACTTTGGAGGTACAAACAAAATGAGTTGCAAACACACTTTGAGTCCCAGTAGTCTGTGCGCGCTGAGCGGCCCTTGGACTTTGTCTTTGGCACTTTGTCTTAGTTTAAGTGGCACCATGGAGCCTGCAGCCTTTAAGGGCAACTCAAATTACTGCTCACCACCTTTGGCACCACCAGCGCCCCAGAAATGATTACCCAGCAGGCTTTGCAGCAGTTGCACAGGTGAGTTGCTGGCTCAGCGCTCCCGAGGTGACCGTGTCGAGGGTAGTGCTGAGCAGCTCGCCTCGCCTGCTGTCATGGTATCCCCTCGACACCTTGCGGTGCGGTGTCGCGGAACCTCCCGGACGAGCCGAGCAGACCAGAAGCCTGCAACGTGGCCAGTTCACCGTCAACCACTTCCTCCTAGAACCACCGTGACGAAACAAACAGCCAGGGTGCAAGCAACCTTGGCTAAATAAACGTGCCTTTCCGGAAGGACTTCGCAGCCTTGACCGCTAACGTTCCTCAAGGAGGACAACCGCTTGACCTCGTTTCTCCTAAAGGAGTGGTCGTCCCACAGATGTAGTGGCCGTTGCATAACGTGCCGTTTGGAAGCGAGCTGACAAGATTCTGTGGTCCAAAGCTGGTGTAAAGAAGAGGAGGTCATCGGAACCATCTGGCGTATTACTATGCGAACGGACCAGCCTTTCTTCTCAGATATCCACGGCTCGCACAGCGTGGGAGCAGCGCCGGCCAATGGGCACAGAGGAATCCTCAAGCCTGAACGGTGTCCACCGACGCACGGCTCACATGATTGCAGGTTCCTGCTTCCAACGGAGCGTCATCTGGGGGTGCTAAATATAAAGGCTAGACGAGCATGCGTGCCTGCGTGCGCGTGTGTGAGATGCTCACAAGGTTTTCCAAGACCATAAGGAGAAGTAGGAACCTGAACTGGAGACAATATGATGACGTGCAGGAAGGACCGGAACTGAAGACCACATTCCACTCCTGCCAACCTTGCAGCTCTCGTGTCCCCTCCGTGCCCAGACTTGCCGGATCATTCTTTGGGAAGTTCCGAGGACGGGAAAGGGCGCACAACACACAGAGAAACCATCTCTTTCTCCCTTCATCAAACATCAGACGTGAAAAACACTCAAATATCAAAACACCGGAACAGAACTCGGCCTCCTGCACCGGGTCACCCGGTACCCAACATCGGTTCGGAAAATCCGAACGTGTCGCAGTGTTTTGGCACAGATGAGAGGGGTTTATGACCTCAATTCATAATAATCATAATACTAACAACAACAATAACAACAACCCAATTTCTGACCCAGTTTTGCACTGATTTTTTTCTCTCTGGTTTTGATTCCTCATCAAACTTTTGACCATTTTCAAATTTTCAACTATTGTCTTTTTTCATCATCGACACGACCTGTTCTATTATTTGGACTGTTGCTACTGGTGTATTCATAACCTCGCCATATTACCTCTCGTTTCTTCTGGTCAACATTTTATCGCTGGTTTCAGCTGCTAGTCCAGGAACAATGATGTCATAACATGTCACATGGTGTGTACCATGCGCACGTCACCATGTAACATATCTAAAAACACACTCTAATGAAGTCAAGTTGCCAGAACACATCTGTGTTGTACAAATTAAAGTATTAATGTCACTGTGCTCAAGTGTATTGGCTCATATTTTACTATATTATTATTATCATCATCATCATCTTAAATCAGGGTCATTGTAGTCTGGAGCCTATACTGGAAGCAGAGGACACAAGCCTAGGCAGGGTAAATCATTACAGGATAATAATAATAAAATAATAAACTAATATCTATACAGTATAAACACATGTATGTTTATATTATATACAACTGTGTTCTCCACCAACTTAACACTTTCATGGTCTGCGGAATCTCTCCGTCTACCAGTCACAAGCCTGCAAGTTCCTCCCCTCGTCTTTTTGGGACGCGACATGACAGGGAATTTATGATTTATTAGCTCACACCCTGGTCTCTACAGAGCTCAGTCCTACTTTGCTTGGTTTCTTTTCTCCCAAATTACATTTCAAAGTCGACGCTGCAGTACGAAGGGAAGCGGCGCACACTTTCACACATTGCGCCATTGCCACTTTGTTATTCATACTTTATCTCACCAGTTTGGGTGTGTGTGTGTGTGTGAGTGAGAACAGTTGTCACCTGCTCCGTTTTTTTTTTTTTTTTTACAGGGAAAACTTCAGAGATAATTCCTCTGTCGGAGTCATATGAACTTGGGGGGGAAAAGAAAAATCGCAGTGATGAGCTGTCACTGAAGCCACTGGTGGGACTGGAACACACAACCTTCTGAACATAGCTTCGGTTCCTTAACCACCACGGCACCTGCTGGTCAGCTGAGCGATCACACTTGCGAAACCTCAGGTGTGAACTGCTGACAGGACTCGGTCCTGCAAGTAACCCAAGTGCACTGGGTCTCGGGTCAAACAGCAGGTCCCTCCACGGCCGCTCAACCTGACGTATCCTTCGTGCGTCGGAACACACCAGGCAGTAGCATCCGGGTCGTCACCATGGCGACCCCAAAGGGACGCCCTGCTGAATGGCAGCTGGAAGAAGGGCAGCGACGAGACCCCTCCCACCTCCACACAGTGGTGTGTGTGTGTGTGTGTGTGTGTGTGTGTGTGTGCGCGCGCGCATCACCAAAATACACACTTTAAACAGCAGGTCCTTCCGCAACCTTCTGGTTTTGGAGTTTTCGTCAACACAACAGGCAGCTCACACTTCCACACCCACACACATCGGGTAAAAACGGCACACACTAAAGTGCCAGAGCAGAATGACTGCGTGTGTAATGTCCTGTACACATCACACACCCCTGTGAGTGAGAGGAGTGTAAACAGAGTGTAACAAATCAGTGCTGCCACACACACACACACACACAGTACACGCAGAGAGGCCTTAAACGTGTCACTGAGCTCAACACACACACACTGCCTACAAAACACACTCAACAGGCCAGTATCTTCTTCTTGCCACTCGATACACACACTGCCCACACATGCGGTGTAGTGCGTGTTACATAAACCCCAGCGCAGCGCGCGCCGCACGTGTTTACATCACAGAAGTCGATACGCGACCGTGGGGCGGCGCGCGCGCCTCGTCCGCGTTTGTTACAAAGTATCGAAGTGTCGGAGCGCGCGCGGCCGCGATGCGACGCGAGGCTGACCGAATTGGCGCGCGCCCCCCGCGCGCACCACTAACCCGACCGACGCGCTCAAGCAAGGTGCGATAAACGGACCTCGGTGGACCCGGAACAGGCGGCGCGCGCTCCTCCACCTGTTTTGTTACGGGAACACACCCGCACCCCATTTACCACGTTTACTGCCATTAATAACAGTACCGAACCTGAACTGAAATTAGCCGAAACCGAGACCGGACCGATTCTGCACTCGCCCCCCCCCGGTGGTGCGACGTGCTCACCGCGCCGTGGACGTGGACGAACCTCGTGCGCTCGCTCGCAGGATCACCGGTTTCCTCCCTCAGTCATCGCTCTGCGAGCGCGCGCCGCCGCTTCCTGGTTTTTTAGGTGCGGTGATCATGATGTGTGTGTGTGTGTGTGTGTGTGTGTGCGTGTGTGCGCGCGCGGGGAGGAGCCGCGCGCAGATCTCAAGCGGGGCGGAGCGCGAGCCTCTCACTGCGTGACCGCACGCGCTTCTCTGCCACATCCTCGAAAACGATCGTGAATGAACGAACGAACGAACGAACTAATGAATGAACACACTCGTCTCATTCACACTCTTGTTTTTTATGCAGCTTGAATCCTACACTCTTTATTTGTCCACTGAACAGGTTAAGAGATGCATGTACTCATTTACAGAGCAGGGTCATTTGTACTGCCTCAGTACCTTGCTCAAAAGTACAGCAGCAGGAGACGGGATTCGAACCAAGGTCCTCCGTGTGCTGGTGGTAGCAGCTCTGACCACTGCGCCACCTGTCGCCCTATGACAGTGTTACATTGTTTCATGTGTGCATTAAGCGTATTGATGTGATCGTAAAGCACAATTTATATTTATTCCAGAAGATAAGTTATACAGAGAATTATAATGAGTGTTTAGGAGCCTTTTCCCCCCCATTAGGTATAACTGTATATTTGGCAAATATTATACTTATTGTCAGGCGGCCGCAGGTTCGATGAAGAGCTCATGCAGGAACTTGAGATGGTCCTCAAAGCATTTCCATATTTCCTGTGTTCTCCCACATAACATTCACATCATAACATTCCTGGGCTTGGCAATGAGGTACCGTCCGAACTGATTCCGACCAGCAGGGCGGCGCTGTTTGGACCACCCACTGCACTGACTGCGTGTTATAGATGCTCTGCCAAACCCGGGTCCACCTGTACGAACACAAGGGGGGGCAGGTGGGCTCTGCAGACCAGCGGGGGTGGACAGGCCCCGCCCACAGCCCAATCCGAACCGCCAGCCTACTTTTCTCATCCAGTTTCTCCGCCCTCACGCACCCCGTGTGAGTGCGGGAACGGGGCGAGTCCGGGACCCGGTGGAAAACGGCCTCAGGTGCGACCGAGGCGCAGGTGTCGCTTTCCATTTTTATCTTCGCTCTCTTAATCCAAACACCTTCACAAAGCAATTTATTTGCACATAGTTACACACACTTTGTAACACGGATGTACTTCCATACCTGCATGTTTGTTCAGCATGAAAAGGAGTGGAAAATGTGTGCCTGGTGCTTCTCGTACCGCTGCTGTCCTATCGTGTTCTCGCACCCTATCGGGCAGGTGCCGTGTGGAGCAAACAGTCCTGCCGTGTTTTTTCTCCAGTGTTACAGCCTCTCGTACCCGCTACCGGTGTCAGAGGGCGAGTGCGGGTGAGCCGGGCCCTCGCAGCGCTGTCCTGCTCGCGCCCTCCTCCTACTGCTCCCCACCAGGAGCCGCCCCGCCGCTGCCCGGGGCCCATCGTTCCCATGTTTCAGAGAAGCAATAAAATAAATAAAGGTTCAATTAATATTAAAATGATAGTTTTCAAGCACTGAAAAGTCCAGTTTTTCGTATAAAACACCAAGCGGTTGGGGCTGAATTGAATGTCCATCAACTCCGGTGCGACCCGGTCATCAGCAGACAGGGCGTGATGCTGATGCTGATTGACATAAATAGGGGACAAATGTAATAGTAACATAATCGTTGAACAGCAATTTTAAAAACATGCCCAAAATTCTATTATTGGTCTCCTCTGGAAGCAGTCGGCCGCCGTGGAAATGTGCGTGGCCCCAGTGTATGATGACAGTCCAATTAGGTTTGCAGGTATCATTACCCAGAGTGCACCTCATCATAGATTCAAATTACTTGGGGTAATTTAGACGAAAAGTAAATAATGAACGAACACTAACTGGGTTTTCTGTGGCAGCAAAATCAAACAATGTCACAAGATACAGTTTGAGGTCAGTGCACTGGACAAATTATGACCAGATGGACTTTTACTGTGTTACCCAGGATGGGCCTTTGGAAAAAAAAAAAAAAAAAAAAAAGATTTCAGGGCCAAATTATGGCTGGATAATATTCATCGGAGAGCCGCACTTGCTGTAATACACTCCGCCGCCAACAGGGGGCAGCGCTGCCGGTATTGGCAGCACAGCACCGTGGACTTCCTCCTGAATGTTCAAGAGACCGAGAAAACACCAGTGGGCGTGGCCACTGTGTGGTCCAGTTGGGGCAGCAGGTGGCGTAGTGATTAGAGCCATCGTTTTGCAATCGAAAGTCCCGGGTTCGAATGTCGTCCCTGCGCCAGGTACGTTGGTACACTTTGTAGGCTGCAGACGGTGCGGCGGGAAGCAGTCGGGAAACAATAATAAAACACACACACTTTGCTTGTACAGTAAAGACTTGAACAAATATACGAAAAGCAGTTAAAAATATCCAGTTGTGAGCAACAATAGAGACATAATGATATTTAAATAATGGATATAGAACTAAATTTACCAGCACGTAACATGGAACTCTTTCTGATAACTACGACTGTAAGCGACGCCCCACATTAAAATTAATAAGAAAGACAATTAAAATAATTGGGCACATCTCTCATGCTGGTGAATAGGAATATGAATATGAATATGAATTGCAGGAGGATTACAGAGATTTCCCAGCACCCATTTTACATGATTGGATGTTAGTTTCCCTGCTTGGGCTACGTCAGGTATGAGGCAGTTTGATAAATAACCACAGTTAATCTGCTGTCCTCAGCCGGACCTCGGCGCCGTTTTCCCAGAATGCTCCGCTCAGTGGCTCCCGGTGCTTCTGTGACATAATGAGGTTGCCGACGGCGACACAAATGTGTGCTGAGGCTGTCGACCACGCATTGGTCACGAATGGTCATCTCTGACTGTGTGTGTGTGTGTGCGAGAGAACATGCCATTTCAGGTCAGGGGGGCTGGATTTTCAGGCTTCGTCCAAACAAATCAAAAGTTTTCAAAAAACTGCATGAAACAGCCGGATTTCCTCCCACATCAGCACCGCATCACAATCTGCAGCCTCTTCAAAAATAAATGCGACGTCTCAAAATAATTTTCATGCGACCCTTTGAGCAGGATACTTACCCTGAACACAAACCCCCATGTAACCCCCCCCATGGGCTCCATGTGGGATTCAAACCCAGTCCCTGAAACTGGGAGGAAGCAACTGCAGCTCCTTGACGAAGGTCTCGAGGTACGACCAGCAGCAACCAGTCGGATGGACTGGGTGACGGTGGACACACCCTTCGAAGAAGGACAGAACTTTCTGGAAGCCCTCTGCACACCCACATGTATTCACTTACTCTGACACTTTTCTCCAAAGCACTTCGCAGGTCATTTGCCCATTTATACAACAGGATAACTTTAACCATGTCAGTGCAGGGTAAGTATGTTGATCAAATGTCCTGCACCGGGGGGGATTTGAACCTGCAAGTCAAAAGGCAGCAGCTCAAGAAAAGGCAGCAGCTCAAGCCACTGCGCCACCTGCTGCCTATATGGTGCAGGTCACACGGTCACTGGGAACAGACACCGAAGAACAGCATCAGAAAAAGACATGAAATGAACACGTCAATATGGAGACTAATAAAGATGGTGTTGGGGTCGCGACACGGCGCCGCAGGATTGGCTCCTTAGGGGATGCGGTGGAATGAACAAATAAATGAAAACCTGGACAAATGGAAGGGAAACATTGGCACCTTTACCACAGCTCCTTCAAAAGTGCCAACGCTTACTATAGCATTTTACCTGCCCTTCGGTTGCGTTTCTAAAGGCTCTGCTGGAGAGCGTGAGGCAAAACGAAGCCTATTCTAGGCAGCACTCGAACCCCTCTCGTTTAGCCCTTAACCTGGTTCTTCCCGCACGGTAAACAAGCAGGTAATTGCGGTATTGATAAGTGCTGGATGGAAATACTGATTATCCGCTTCCGAGAAGAGCAGATGACTCTAAAGGAGCAGCGTTTTGGAGAAAACAGCCAAACAGAGTTGCTCCCAGGGTCATGTCTTGGTGGCACCGAGCAGGAAAGTGTGTGAATGTGACCAGGAGAGTATATGAGAGTGAGTGAGTGAGTGAGTGAGTGTGTGTCTGTGTGTTTATATATATAAATACTATATATATACATGGGAAGGGACAGCTGGTGGTGTAGTGGCTAGAGGTGCTGCCTTTGGACCCAAAGGCTAGAGATTTCATCACCACCTCTAACCGTACTCTTAAGCAAGGTACTTACCCTACATTGCTCCAGTATAATTACTATACTGTATAAATAATTGTAACGTTAACATTTCTTAGCAGACACTTTTCTCCAAAGCAACTTCCAATGAACTCTACGTAGTGTTATCAGCCCACACACCTTATTTACCACAGTGATTTACACTGCTAGATACACCACTTACAATGGCTCACTCATCTGCACATCAGTGGAACACACACACTATGAGTGAATCTGAACAGAATGTCTTTGGACTGTGGGAGGAAACCAGAGCACCAAGAGGAAACCCACACAGATAAGGGGAATACATGCAAACTCCACACAGACAGCAGGGATTGAACCCATGTCCTCTCGCACCACCCAGGCACTGTAATACAGCAGCACTACTCACTGTGCCACCCATTTACAATCTGTATTGTTTTGGAGAAAAGCGTTTGCTAAATGAATAAATGTAAATATCTATACACACATAAAGAAGTAGAACATTTCTGTTCTGTTTCCGTCATGTTTATCACACTATATTTTTGTTCAAAACAAGGAGACTGGTGAAAAACAAGTGAACGGACATTCGGGCCCCGCGGAGCATAAGCTCTGATGTCTGCACATTCCAAATTAAACGTCAGTATGATATGATGATAATTATAATAATTTGATATGATAGGATTTGCAATAAGTTGAGTGAGTTATGGTCTGAAGTCATAAGATGTTCAGTTGAAGAAAACACTTCATTCCTGAAGGATGGAGACAAGTGTGCGTTAAGAAAGCAGCAATAATTATGATAAATTCCATCATTCATGTGCAATGATGAGTGGAGCAGAGTGGCTTCCTTCCTTCCTTCTTTCCTCCTTTCCTTCCTTCTTTCCTTCCTTTTTTCATTTTCATTGCCATTATAGACAAACTCGCTTTGACTGAATCAGCGCTTTGCACTCCATTCATAAGACAAATACCCCTTTTCCTCCAATTTTCATTTCTTTGAAACCTTGTTAAAATAATGTAGTATATAATAAAGAACAATAATATTATATAATATATAACAGTCTTGTGCTATAATCTTATTTTTGATGACTGTTGGATAATTTTTTAAGGAAAACCTGGTATTTTACAGTTTTTGAAAGTATTGCTGGAGATTCACACTCTACAAAACAAAGAATGTGTCCCTCAACAACTGACATCATTCCATAAAAGCAAATATTGCTTATACAATATACATAACTCCTGTAATCATCACATCAGTACAGAATATCGCCACCTCGTGGAAGGAGGAGGTACTGCATGCATTTGTGAGGTACCTTGAAATCTACTGTGGTAACTGTTTAGCTCCATCCATCCATCCGCAATTTTAGACACCCCCCTTTCCAATGGAGGGTCACAGTGGTCGGAAGCCTGTCGCAGGTACCTCGAAACCTTAATGACTAAAACAAACCCTGTAAATAAATCACTGCTGAAATAAACATAAAACAGAAACACCAAACTGACCCCTGCAGCGGGGTGTTTACTTCAATTATTAAGATAAATAAAAAAACATCACCGTGCATCGTGTGTTTCAGTTGAAGCTCTTACAGATGTACAGTTTTTAACTGTTAAATCCCAATGGGAATATTACAGGGGACCATTTAATTTCAAGCTCGTAGCAATCTTGTACAGTTTACATTAAAGAAGGAGAACTTATACAGACCCCAAGGCTAATGTGCCTGAATCTGGGTGCAGAACAAGGAATAAAATTGAAGTCTTTCAGGGAGGAATGTAGATTAAACATGACTGTTTTATTCATGGCTCTCATTTGTTTCCAGAACATACAGAAACACCAACAGCCGTCGCAGGAGCGTGGAGCCCCTGTGCATTATGGTTACAATTGATGTTCGGAAAGGATTTCAGTCAACAGAGAATAAAAAGTGTCTTTTTAGCGGAATTATTTCTTGGGGTCTTTTTACATTTTAAAATCAGTTCTTTGACCTACAACCTTATGAGCACCCATTTCCATGATTTCCTTTTACCGAGTGCCAACATTCATCAATATTCAGTGCAGGCAGATGGAAGATGGAGATGTTGATATTGTCTGTCCTTGGCATGAAGCCGCTGTAATCTGGAGAAAAGTAAAAAAATAAATTAAAAAAAATTTCAGATATATGATAAAACATGACTCAGTAGCATAAAACAGATCAATAAAAGGAAAGGAAAAAATCACCAAACAGTGCGTGGAGGTCAAAACAGTAAACGACCCTTCATTTTCTCATTTTCCATTACCCTGTGCGACATTCTTCTGTTGCATTATACACATTTCCCCTCTGTTCTTAGTTATTTTTTACATAACTGTAGCAAAGCAATTAATCTAAGTGAGAGCATCCGCACGGCGCACTCAGAGATGAAGCCAGCTGGTAATTCGATCGGAACTTTGTGGGCATCGGACGGTTGCCGAGGGCCACTCGAACCCCCACCCGCACTCCGAACTTGCCTTATTTTCGACAAGTCAAATTCATAAACACCAAAGTGCTCCCGATATCCCCAGGGCTGAGAGCCCTTATCGTCGGCCAACGGTTGTTTTGTCCTCGGAACCGTCACCTTTGAGGTCGGCGATTAAGAGAGGAAGACGCTTCGGCCCCGTTGCCGCTACCCGAGAATTAAGTCGAATGGCGCACTTTATTTAATCTTCGAAAGGCTTAATTACATCCATCATACTGCATCAGACCTTGTTGTGGAGGCAGGGCTGCTCTTTCATTTAAACACCACGTCCTTCAGCTTGATGTTGAGAACAGCATAGCAAACGGCACTGGTGCACATTCATCTTTCGAACCGTTTTTCAGGTCCCCGAGTTGACGGGAACTGAAGAAGAAATACCGATTTGGAAAGGAACACGTGACATCAGTAAAAAATTGAAATATGTCATAAAGAAGGTTTGTTTGAGCCCCAATGAATCATACAGCCGGGGGGCGCGGGGGCGCGGTGGGTTGGACCGGGTCCTGCTCTCTGGTGGGTCTGTGGTTCGAGTCCCGCTTGGGGTGCCTTGCGATGGACTGGCGTCCCGTCCTGGGTGTGTCCCCTCCCCCTCCGGCCTTACGCCCTGAGTTGCCGGGTAGGCTCCGGCTCCCCGCGACCCCGTATGGGACAAGCGGTTCAGAAAATGTGTGTGTGTGTGTGTGTGTGTGTGAATCATACAGCAGCTCTGCTGTTTGTGTGTTTCTACTGATGATGGGGAGGGGTTTACAGGTGTGTTCAGTCCCTCAGAGCAGCAATGCTCACACCTGCTCATGAGGAACATGACTCAGAGTCAGAAGCAGGAGGAACAGTCTCGACAGACACATCAGCATGTGTTTCTGAAGGTGACAGTTTCTTTACATTTATTTATCAGATGCTTTTCTCAAATCAGCTTCCAATGAACTCTATGTAGTGTTATCAGCCCACAGACCTTATTCACCGCGGTGACTTACACTGCTAGATACACTACTTACACTGGGTCACTCATCCATACATCAGTGAAACACACTCTCTCTGTCACTCACACACCATGGGTGAACCTGAACAGCATGTCTTTAGCCATCTTTTTTTCATCCCAGTCATTAGCAGATATTTTTTGCGGTGCACAGTTCCAAATTGCTTTCAAATTACTCAAATTGGGTCTGTGACTGTAAGAAGGTATAAAAAATTTCTGATAAATGACAGTCAGCCATGTCAGGTTTTATTTTATGTTTTGCATAATTTCAAGTAATAAAGTTGGAGATATTAATGCATTTCACTCTCTGGGGAAAACTGAAGTTGGGGCTAAAGCAAAATGCTTACAGTCTGAAAAGGGAAGGAAAAGAATACAATGGCGAATGGATGACCATAGACTGCAAAAGGGGAGGGATAGGCTATGGTAGAAAAGGGGTGACAATAGACTGCAATAGGGGAGGGATAGGCTACTATAGAGAAGGGGTGACCCTAGACTGCAATAAGGGAGGGATAGGCTACGGTAAAAAAGGGGTGACAATAGACTGCAATAGGGGAGGGATCGGCTATGGTAGAAAAGGGGTGACAATAGACTGCAATAAGGGAGGGATAGGCTACGGTAGAAAAGGGGTGACAATAGACTGCAATAGGGGAGGGATAGGCTACGGTAGAAAAGGGGTGACAATAGACTGCAATAAGGGAGGGATAGGCTACGGTAGAAAAGGGGTGACAATAGACTGCAATAGGGGAGGGATCGGCTACGGTAGAAAAGGGGTGACAATAGACTGCAATAAGGGAGGGATAGGCAACGGTAGAAAAGGGGTGACAATAGACTGCAATAGGGGAGGGATCGGCTATGGTAGAAAAGGGGTGACAATAGACTGCAATAAGGGAGGGATAGGCTACGGTAGAAAAGGGGTGACAATAGACTGCAATAGGGGAGGGATAGGCTACGGTAGAAAAGGGGTGACAATAGACTGCAATAAGGGAGGGATAGGCAACGGTAGAAAAGGGGTGACAATAGACTGCAATAGGGGAGGGATCGGCTACGGTAGAAAAGGGGTGACAATAGACTGCAATAAGGGAGGGATAGGCAACGGTAGAAAAGGGGTGACAATAGACTGCAATAGGGGAGGGATCGGCTATGGTAGAAAAGGGGTGACAATAGACTGCAATAGGGGAGGGATAGGCTACGGTAGAAAAGGGGTGACAATAGACTGCAATAGGGGAGGGATAGGCTACGGTAGAAAAGGGGTGACAATAGACTGCAATAGGGGAGGGATAGGCAACGGTAGAAAAGGGGTGACAATAGACTGCAATAGGGGAGGGATCGGCTACGGTAGAAAAGGGGTGACAATAGACTGCAATAAGGGATGGATAGGCTACGGTAGAAAAGGGGTGACAATAGACTGCAATAGGGGAGGGATAGGCTACAGTAGAAAAGGGGTCACAGTGGGCTCCCATAGGGGAGGGATAAGCTACGATAGAGAAGGGGTGACCCTAGACTGCAATAAGGAAAACGGAATAAAGTTTCTGAAATGGGGACTTTTGGGGACTGGTAGCATAGCGCTTGGACCCAAAAGTCACAGATTCAAGTTTCACCTCCAGCTTGAGTACCCTTGAGCAAGATACTTACCCTGAATCGCTCCAGTTTTACCTGTATAAACGGTAAAATCATTGTAAGTCTCTTTGGAGAAAGCATCAGCTAAATGAATAAATGTAAGTTTTTAAAAGGAAAGCTTTCCTGCCCAGCTGGTTTCCACAACCTAAAACTATGGGAAAATGAAGATAAGTGTCTTTAAGCTCCCATATCCAAAAATAAACTGCGCTTTAAAAGCCTTGAATGAGTTTTGTATTAAACGGAAATCTCTCGCATGAGCTGATTCCATCAAAGCAGGAGCCTTCTGTCCCTGCGGCGGACCGCCCCTGGTCCGGGGTTCGAGAGTGCGGCTGGCGGTGACGTGATCACGGTGACGGGCTGAGCCCACCCTCCCTATAAAAACGGAGGCTCGGAGCGGAGAGAGGAGAGTGGAGCGGAATAGCGGAGGGACAGCGGAGGGACAACGGAGGGACAGCGGGTGCGCGCACACAGGGGAGCGCGGCACCGGCTCGCCAGATCTGAGATGTTCGCAAATACGCAGATATAATGTGAACGGAGGAGAGACTCTGGAGAAAAACACCGCTCTTTGACTTAGTCTGAAAGGAAAGAAGGAAACAAGTGAAAAGGAAGGAGACACGTGAAGAGGGGCTGAAGGAACGAGGGTTTATTATTTCAAGGATTCTATTTGTATTTCACTTTCCTCAGCTTCAGATGGATGCGCTTCTCCAAGGCTCCCAGAAGCGACGCCACAGCGGCTGACTTTCGCCCGCACAGCAGCGCAGGTTGCCGATCGCTGACCGAGGCGGTGGCACGCATGGATACACGGGTCACCGGTCGCGTCGCACGCGCCCACCCCACGCGGTCGCCCTCGCGCTCGCGCCGCTGACGCGCCCGCGGACCGTCCGGGTGACGAAGGAGCGCCGGAGCTCCCATGGAGCCCGCGGGCTCCGCCAACGGCTCGGCCGGGTTGCCGTGGGTCGCGAAGCCCTCTGAGCCCGGGGGCGCGCCCGCCGCGCAGCTCTTCGGCATCGGGACCGACAACTTCGTGACCCTCGTGGTCTTCGGGGTCATCTTCACGCTGGGGGTGCTGGGCAACTCGCTGGTGATCACGGTGCTGGCGCGCAGCAAGCCGGGCAAGCCGCGCAGCACCACCAACATCTTCATCCTGAACCTGAGCATCGCCGACCTCTCCTACCTGCTCCTCTGTGTCCCCTTCCAGTCCACCATCTACATGCTGGACACCTGGGTGCTCGGGTCCTTCGTCTGCAAGTTCGTGCACTACTTCTTCACCGTCTCCATGCTCGTGAGCATCTTCACGCTCTCGGCCATGTCCGTGGACCGCTACGTGGCCATCGTGCACGCGCGCAAGGCGTCCTCGGTGCGCGTGGCGCGCCACGCGCTCCTCGGCGTGCTCGCCATCTGGGTGCTGTCGCTGGCGGCGGCCGTGCCCGTCGCGCGCCACCAGATCATCTTCGAGCGCGACAACGACACCTTCTGCTGGGAGTTGTGGCCGGTGCAGAGCCACCGGAAGGCGTATATGATCGGCACCTTCCTCTTCGGCTACGTGCTGCCGCTGCTGCTCATCTCCTTCTGCTACGCCAAGGTGAGTGGCGCCTCTCTGACGAGCGCCCGACAGGTGGCGCGGTGGTTAGCGCCGTGCCTGGTGCGGGACGCGTCGCTTGTGCCATTGCGTAATTGTGCCGCGTAAAAGGCTAATTCGTCGTGAAGTTGCAGCTCAGGTGCAACGAGTCAGCAAAATGTAAGTCAGTAAATGTCACTATAATAACTGACAGAGGACACAATGAATGATTGAACGCGTCCGTCGGATCCTTCCGAGGCGCGATCACTCCGTGCGTAATTTGTGCGCCGCTGCGCGCAAGACGCGGGCAAAGTTCCCCTCGACGCCACTTGTTGTTGTCGAGCGCACAGGGCATCGGGGCTGATGCAAAATGATAGAAACATGCTTTACCTGGCGGCTCCTTCGACGTAAAAATAAGGAGAATAGAATCTGGACGCCAGGCTGAAAACCAAATGATAGCGCAGACTCGAGACTGTCCAGTTTTGTATGAAATTCCGTGAACTCGGGTGCAGTGAAATGAGGTAATTATAAGATGCAGAAATTAATTGTGACACCTTGCTTCTGTGTGTGTGTGTGTGTGTTTGCAGGTTTTAAATCACTTGCACAAAAAGTTGAGGAACATGTCCAAAAAATCAGAGGCGTCAAAAAAGAAGGTACGTGTGGTCATTACCGTATGTGTCCAGTGTGTCTGAGCTTCACAGTGATATTTCCCCGCTAGACAACATGCGTGTCTTATTGTCCCTGGCAGCAGAACTGCTCTATTCAATTTGCCATTAATTTGAAAGGTATCCTCAGCTAAGCTAGGACAGGTTGACACAGTGCTCTCTTTTATGGACAGTATGTTTCACACACCATGTTAGGGTATGTCCACATATAGATGTGTCCCCTTGTGTCTAAAACAGCTCAGAGTGCAACACGGGAACAGAGAGATCTGTGCCTCTTCTCTGTATAATTTCTATCCTGTTTTTATTTAAAAAAACGGTGTTTAATAGAAATGTAACCAACGTGGATCTGTTGGTGTTCCGTATTAATAACAGTCTGGCTTATTCTTGTCTCTTTGCTAGAACAATCGGCACAGTGGAGCAGCGGGTAGCGCCGGTGACTCACTTGGGCTGTTTGGTCGGAAATGGGTTTGCATGTTCTCCCCATGTTCATGTGTTCTCTCCCGCAGTCCAAAAAGATGTGCTCCAGGTGGACTGGGCAATCTGAACAGCCCATGGTGTCTGTGTGTGTGTTCTCTGTCTGCAAAGGTGTCAGCTAAATACTAGCTTATAATCACTGTAAGGCACTTTGGAGAGAAGCAGCTACTAAATGAATTAATGGAAATGAGTGAATTATGACAACAACTATAAATGCTACAGGTAGTGAGTTTTTCTGAGTGATAGAACATGGAAGAGAAAAATCTGCGCACAGGTGTAACCCGGGGCAAACGAGGTCATCCAAGGTCATGCGAGCTGGGTCCTGAAGTCCTGTGCTGCTGGCAATGAGTGTGTGATTCTGGTAGAATACAGGAATACAGGAGAGGGAAACTGCTACCTGTAAAAGGGGTGCAAGAGACACATGGGGAGGCTGGAGTTAGTAATGGATCTGCTGTGGAAATAATTATACCGCATCTTTTACTATAATTAGCACAAAAACATAAACAAACAATGATACCAGTGCTAATTCATAGGTCAGGAGTCATGGCAACTGAACAGTGTGTGAATTCTTCTGATTACCTCAATCATGCAGGATGGAGAATGTTTCTTCTGCGAGATTTTGAATCAAAATCAGGGTCAAACATGACATGACGTTGCATGGAAGACATTAATCTGCAGCTTTAAATGTTAATTTATTTTATTGAAAGAAGACAATATATTAGAGCTTCATAAAAAGGATTTTCCTACTTTTCATTACAAGGAATTTACATTTATTCATTTGTTTGTTGCTTGTTCCAGAGCAAAGTACAGTGTTAATGTACTTACAGTTATTTACGCATTTACTGTAGACAGCCGGCTAATTTTACTGCAGCAATTTAGGGAAAGTACCTTGCTCAAGGGTACTACAGCTGGAGGTGGGATGTGAACCTGCAACCTTGTTCCAGTAAAATTACCCAGCTGTGTAGATGGGTAAATAATTGTACGTAGCAGGATATTGTTAGTTGCTTTAGAGAAAAGCGTCACATAATAAATAACTGTGAATGCACTGATTGTTCAGTTTTTTTATTAAAAGGCGTGTTGTTACAGGGAGGTTTAATGAGCTGCCTCGTACTTTCCACACACATCATATTACAGTAATGTTGTAGATGAACTCGGGGAAACGGATCGCTGTGATGGAGCTCAGCGGTCTCGCCGGGCCTGTTTCGCCATGTTTCGATTACAGTGTCAACAAGGACCAATAAAGGACATTTCCTCTGTCAATAGAATCACATTAATTAAATTAGTGAGCGAACGGCGCTGCTCTCTTTCGCGCCGTTCCATCGGCGGCCGGGGCCTCGTCCTCCGCGGCGAGCGTGCGCAGAGTGCGTCAAAACGCTGTCGATGGCGGCCGACTCGGCGGCAGCGGGAAATAACGCAGGTGTGTCGGGAATCCGAAATGTCACACTTTTTATTGAAGATGAAAAAGGAAAAATATGAATCTAAAGAGGCAAGTCAGTTCTGGGGTGTTGAATGTTTTACGGTTTACGGTTTCCCAACCGACCCTGGAAGTGCGACCTTTTGAAATATGTTTTCATTTATATTTTCCTACACATTTTACTCGCTCCTGTTACTATGTTAACTGTGCTTTAGCCTTAGAGCTGCCTGGCTGCTTGTGCAGATTCTGAAAACATGACATTCTCTCCTGGGGTCCAAGGGGTGGGTCACACTCGGCAGCCCGAGACCCCGGGCTTGGAAAAGAAACTCTGAAAAAGACATTTTGCGGCAAAATATCACAGGAGAGCTTTCCAGATGCAGGAAACGAAGGGACGTAGTAAAATGAATGGGAAAAGAAATAAATAGAACAATTTTTTCTGGGAAAAATAATTACAAACCTTTGATATCTAACAAGTTCTGTTAGACTGGAAAACAAAAAAGGTATGTTTATAAAACAGTTGTGCTGCTCAATAATTATGTGTCCATGTAATAATAATAATAATAATAATAATGAAGTGCATGAAAATCAAACAATTCACACACACACACACATTTTCAGAACCGCTTGTCCCTTACGGGGTCACGGGGAACCGGAGCCTACCCGGCAACACAGGGCGTAAGGCCAGAGGGGGAAAGGGACACACCCAGGACGGGACACCAGTCCACCGCAAGGCACCCCAAGCGGGACTTGAACCCCAGACCCACTGGAGAACAGGACTGCGGTCCAACCCACTGCACCACCGCACCCCCTCAAACAATTCATATGATAATAAATTTATTTAGGTGTTTTATAGATATTCCTTCTTAATAGCAATATGGAAAACATATATGGCTGTGTGTATATGTGTATATAAATAAATAAATAAATATTTATAGATAGATAGATAGATAAGAGTGTTAGCTCAAGCTATGTATTTATTTAATATAAATTGCTTTCTTTTTTTTGGCTGTTGTAATACGAGGAAGAATGTCATAATGCTGTAACATTACAAAATTTAGAATCGAGAACTGAGAGGGAAACCAGCGCACTACTCAGTGCTCTGTGTCATGGCAGTGTGCTGTCTGTGTAGGGGACTGAATTAGAGTCCAAGTGTGTCCGCAGAGCAGGACGTGTAGGAGCTCCGAGGCGTGTGGACGTGACCCTGTCCCCGGGACACGCTGCGCCTCGCCGTTGCTATGGGCCCTCCGGCGGCACTCGGATTCTAATCCCCCAGGCAGAGCTTTCGGAGCACTAATCCATGCAAGAGCTTGCAAAGATTTCCCAAAGATGAGCTGCGCGCGCACACAGACACACACACACACACACAGACTGGAAAAATAAAGCAGTGAACCTCACCCTCTTTGCGCAACACGCGGTGAGAGTGGGGTTATTTCTGCGTGTCTCATTGCGTGTGGACAGTGCCTGAAGGACAGACGTCTCACATATTTATTGAGACGTACATTTATATCCCCTGACCTGGGGTGTCACACGGGTGTTCGGTGGACTAAGGCCCCCAGGGATGCAGCGGAGGTGCTGCTGTTTGCACACTTAGTCACGCCACTTTGCTGCCTGTTTCCTTCCTCGTTTCCAGATAAGAACTGACCGCGGTAAAGTGCAGTATTAATTTTTCCCGGCCCCGCCCGCCGCCCTGCTATCTGGGGACACTTCGGGGCGATTAGTTTCCAGAAACGCACGCGGTACGGTACACTACTGTGGTACATGTGGTAAAGCAGAAGCGCACAGAGATCCGGAATCACGAGGAACGCAGTCCTCATCTGCACCGTGTCAGTGTCTCGCACCCCGTGGGCCGACGCGGCTCAGGGAGGCCGCCAGCGTGTTAGCGTAGCCGCGGCGGCGGTCACGCGCACCATGTGAAAGTACCCATATGGCAGCTTGTTTATGTGGCTGCGGAACACGACGGCCTCATTCGTCTTCCTCTGGCACCGAGCGGTGCTGAAAACAGCCCTGGAAGGAGGGCCAGGCTGGAACGGGACCCCTCCGCGATGCCCGCCTCTCACCGGTGACCCCCATCGCCGAGAAATGCCAAACACAGCTGAAAATCGAGGTGGCGAACATCGGGGGGAGCAGTGCGACTCATGGAGGAATGGGACGAGTTGAGCTTCAGCGGTCAAACTGGAAGCTGTGACATGGGCGAGGGGGCAGCAGGTGACGTCGTGGTTAGGGTGGTTTTAGCAGTTGTCCGCAAATGCGAAGGTTGTAGGTTCAAATCCCATTTGTTGATGCTTTGAGCAGGGGACTTACCCTAGTGTTTATTTGGTTAAATAATGGCACGAACATTAACATTTGGACTAAAAGCATCAACTAAATGAAGAAGCGTGAAAGAGGAGTGAACCCACTGTATCCAACATAATGTCAGCTTCAGCGGGGTCTGACCCCGGTGGGACAGTGACAGGTTCGAAGTGACGCAGTGCTCCTGCTCGACATGGTGTTGGATTTCTGTTGGCAGTTTGCATCTAAATTTTCTCCTAATTTATAATATTTTATTATTGGAAATGGTCCTTATCAAAATAAGTTTAGGAAGGATAGGCTCCGCCCCCTGTGACCCTGCATTGGAAAAGTAGTGGGTAAAACTGAGTGAAAGCAGAAAGACAGTGCTGAAAAGTTCGTATTCAGTTCAATTCAGGCATCTGCACACCCTTTACTGCCCCTTGTCAGCCCAGCAGGTAAACACATTTTGGTTTCATGCCTCTATATTCAACATTCATGCCTTTATCAGATTCTTGGGTCCAAAGTGGGGTACAACTGAGAGTAAACGAAAGTACATCAGCAACTGACAAAGATCTTTAGACACAGACACAGGATTATGGACACACAGCTTTAGTTTGACACCAGCATGTTGCTGGTTCACACCCCTCCAGTAGCTCCTGTGCAAGTGGTGGGATATACAAAGGTGACACATAATGGGGTTTTATGCTATTTTAAGGTGCAAGTGGGGCTTTGGGAGAGAAGTGGGGGAGTTGGAACTATTTCGGAGAGGAAGTGCGCTGCAATGTGCCGGCTAAACCCCCCCCCCCCCCCCCAGTGAGGTGAAGAAGTCCAGCTGCTCGCACCCTGTGACACCGTGGGGCTGACGTGACTGGAGCAGGTTTATTTTTCCAGAGGGATCAGAGCAGAGGGGTGTTTCACCGTGTTTATAACCCACATGTAACCCACACCTATAGCCTAAGTGCCTCCTTGTAAAGCCCAGGTTGGCAGGTATGCAATAATAAATTACATTTACAGATATTTATTTAGCAGATGCTTTTGTCCAAAGCAAATCCCAATGAACACTATGTAGTGTTATCAGACCACACACTTTATTCACCATGGTAACTTACACTGCTAGATACACTACTTACAGTGGGTCACTCATCCATACATGAGTGGAGCACACACTATAGGGGAACCTGAACAGCATGTCTTTGGACTGTGGGAGGAAACCAGAGCACCCAGAGGAAACCCATGCAGACACGGGGGAGAACATGCAAACCCACAGCTGGGTGTTTGGCTCCCCCCCACCCCCCGTGGGGGCTCCAGGGTGACCCCACCAGTGCTGCTAATGCCTCCTCCTTCTGTGTCGTGCCCTCAGACTGCGCAGACCGTGCTGGTGGTGGTCGTGGTCTTCTGCATCTCCTGGCTGCCGCATCACGTGGTGCACCTGTGGGTGGAGTTCGGCACGTTCCCGCTCAACCAGGCGTCCTTCGTGTTCCGCGTCACCGCCCACTGCATGGCCTACAGCAACTCCTCGGTGAACCCCATCATCTACGCCTTCCTGTCGGAGAACTTCAGGAAGGCCTACAAGCAGGTGTTCCGGTGCCAGGTGGCCAGCGAGTCGCCGCTCAACGACATCAAGGAGATACGGAGCAAGATGGACACGGCGCCCTCGACCAACTGCACCAACGTGTGAGCGGGCCTTCCGATCGGCAAAACGGCGCCGAGTCTCGGGAGACCCAGAGGGCAGAGCAGCGCGAGGAGCTGAGATGGAGAAACGTGTTCATGTGTGAGGAATGAAGGGAACGTGCTGGAACCCTGGCTTTGCTTTCGCTTGCCTTACTACGGTGAACCGGTGGCTTTACGCCTGTCGAACCCGAGTCCTGAGCCAGGACTTACCGTTGAAGGCAATGTGGTGCAGCATGCCTTTTTCAGATCTCATAAATATTATGATTATACATGGTTCAAAAGCATTGCTTGAATAAAAGGCCTTAAATGTGTTTTTTTTTTTTCTTTTTTCTTGATCCTTAAACAGTTATTTATGAGGATCTAAAACAGTGTATTACCATGTGATGGACATGCAGAAGTACCTGGGACCTGCAGCCAGCTTACTGTAACAATAAAAACTGTGAGCACCGCAAGTGAGCGCGTTCGTAGAGTACAGGTAGTGCGTGAGTTATGACAGAACTCCCTTCGACTTTGTCGTTAGTCGAAAACCCCCTTATGCCATAATATACGAACCATAAGGATAATTATGCTTTATTTACATTACATTTACATTTATTTATTTAGCAGGCACTTTTCTCCAAAGCGACTTCCAATGAACTCTACGTAGTGCTATCAGCCCACATACCTTATTCACCGCGGTGACTTACACTGCTAGATACACTACTTACACTGGGTCACTCGTCCACACGTCAGTTTATGACATAAACAATGGACATGCATGAATAAGACGTTGCATAATAGGCTTTTGTTATATTTGTCATTAATTTCGCATACTATTCCTGTAAAGAAATACCAGTATAGAATAATAATACAAACACAGCACACACAGTTTTATTTTTTATGCTGCAGTGTAATTTTCACTTTCCTTTCTAAATCTTTTTCTTCTGCTTTTTCTTTTGAGCACCACCAGAACTGTCACTTTTCACTTTCTACACTGCTGTAAATAAAAAGTAACTCGAATGAAAAGTGTGTATTAGATGCCCAAACACCAACTGAGACCAAACAATAAGAGTTGTGTGCTGGGATGGGATGGGGTGGGGTGGGGTGGGGTGGGGTGGGGTGGGGGGTCCAGCCACTGTCACTGCGCAGCGAATACCTGATAATTCTGAATGGCCGGCCGTTGTGTATCGCTTTAAGTCCTACATGTCTTAAGTCGAGGACGACCTGTGTATGGAAAGTCTGGCAAAATGCTCTCGTTATCTATTCCTTATTCAACAGGTGAACATGCGACATATTTCCGAGCGGACAGCAAATGGTAACGTTGTAAAAACTTTGAGCTCTACGTGGAATAAGTGCGTTTTCTCGGTGCAGCCTATTTGAAAATGTGTGTGACGTTGTGGAAAACAAATAATAAAGAGAACCTGTGGAACAGTGCCGTATCGTCAATGATCATTGTCAGTGTGTTCCTGAGCACGACGCTTTTTACACTTACATCTGCACACTGTCTCTCTAAGGAAAAACTCTAATAATGGATTCTAGTCAGCTCTACAGTTTAATCACTCAAATTAGGGACTTCACGAAATGACCAGGAGGTGCTCGTGGAAGGATTTCTGTAGACATATTATTTCTGAAAGATAATACTTTAAAGCACAGCGGATCCTTATACTGCAAACGGTTGAGTTACTAATTTTGAAAGATACAACGGTTTTTTTATTTTTAGTTGCATTTTTTGTTTGACATCACCACCTGCCATCCAGGAAGAGCACCGTGCTCCTTCAGCTCTGGCCGTTTGGTGGTCCCGCTCACAAGGGTCTGAATTCAGAAGTCTCTAGGTTCCCACTTTAGGCTCCACTTTGGTGGAATGAGCTCCCTGCGTCCCTCAGAACTGCTGAATCCCTCCCACATTCAAGAAGGGTCTCAAACCCATCTCTTTCACAAGACTGAGGTTCCTTAACTAAACCTGGTAGGAATTTGTGGACACTGTGTTTTTACTGTCAGCTTCACATATGTTCATCCATCCTCACTAACCCCTTGTCCAGTGCAGGGTCACAATGGTCTGGAGCCTATCCCATAAGCCCAAGATGTGAGGCAGGATAGATCCTGGATCTTGAACCCTTGTCTAGTGTTAGTGATTCAAGGATAGGCTCCAGACCACCACGACCTATGTATTGTAGGAAAGAGAGAGAGTGTGAAAGAGGGGCCAAAGTGACGTTAGAGTTACAAACAGAACGTGTTACATACAGACTTTCGGTGCTGATAGTGTTTGTAAGGTAAAGGGGTATGAAAGAAATACCGTCACCTTCTGTCTCCAAAAGCATGTGTTTAAAAGTAGAGCCCTGAGACCCCCCACAAGTGGGCAGTGTTTGTGGAGGAGCAAATCGTTCAGATCAGCCAATGGTTCATAGGAATGTTTGCTGGCAGAGGAGAGACACTTACCCAGTGTAAGTAGTGTATCTAGCAACGTAAATCACCTTGGTGAATAAGGTGTGTGGGCTGATAACACTAGATAGAGCTCACTGGAAGTTGCTTTGGAGAAAAGTGTCTGATAAATAAATAGTTGTAAAATAACCCCGTTTCCTGTCTTTGGGCAAGATGCTGGGTGAGAGTTGCAGGGCTAAATATGGACGTGTTCCTAATGAGCAGCCATGTGAGAGATCTAAGAGCCGACCGACATGCTTCGCTCGCTCCTCCCATGAATCCCGAGACAGGTCAATACTGGACACAGCTCGTACGGCCCCCGCTGATACCGGTCGCTATAAATGGACTCCGGAGAGGTGAGTGAACCGGGGCTCTTATTATGTCCTCCATTAGAGCAGGACGGATCCCGGCGCCCCGGTTCCGGGTGCCAACAAATGAGCAGCAGCTACAAAGGCACTCAGAGCCGAAACGCGTCTCCTAATTCACGCTCATTCACACACGGCTTTCGTTTCGCTTCTTACGGCCCACGTCCTGAGTCGGGAGACAGCAGGCGGTTAAAGGGATCCGCACTCGTGTATAAATCGCCCTCGATTGTCATCAGGCCAGATGGGCGTTCGGCGAAGAATCGGTTCATTCGCGCTGCCCTTTCAACGAGGCGCCCCCAGTGAAGGGGCTGTTTGCCGAGGGGCCGCGAGCCGTTGTCTCTCGCCTACGTCTCGTATTCCAAGTGTTTATTTTGAAATCGCAGTAGCGGCGTATAACATCGAAGAAGAGGTTCACATTTACATTTACATGCAGCAGACACTTTTCTCCAAAGTGACGAACATCTCATAGAAAATGCAATGTGTTCATTGCATTAGCAGAAAGACACACTTGGATGCAGATGTGTGATTCTTAAGTGCAGTTAGTTTGTTACTTTCGACCCTTTAATAAGGTTAAGGCTCTTAAAAACTGGTTGTTCTTACATTTATTTACACTTTTCTCCAAAGCAACTTATAGTTTCAAGCTATTGACCTGTTTCTGGAGCTAGGTAATTTTACTGCAGTGTCTTAGGGTAAGTATTTTGCTTAAGGACACTAGAGCTGGAGGTGGGGTTGGAACCTGTGACCGTGGGGTTCGAAGGCTGCAGTGCCAAATGCCACGCTACTTGCTGTTTCACAAGGTATTTGTAACTAACGTTCCTCCCGTCTACACGGTCAAAATGATGTAACTGCAATGTACACCAAATCCTCAACATACAAACGCTATGGGGGCTGGGAGTTCAGACCCCAAAGTCACGTTAATCCCTAAATCTAAATCAGTTGAAGGTTAATTATGCTAATAAGACATCTCTTGAAATAAATGTCGCTCATAATCAACACTCGTCATGTAATGTTGTTGACCTGCAATGATCTTAGGAAGAACCAGCACCAATAAACACTGTGGCAGGGAGTTGAATTGCGGTGGCTCCTCACTCTTATTCCATTTGCTCTTTACTGCCATCTATAGACTTGGAGGTTAAAAACAGGCCACATCTGCTGGAATAACAATAAATTAGTAAGAAAAATCGATAAAAAAAATAAACCAGGGAAATGTTTACATTTGAAAATTTGCAACTTGACCATTGAAAACAGGACCACCAGTTTTGCAGAACTGTTCATAAGTTTAGAAATAACTGAAATAAGTGGATCCATCCAGTTATTATAGAATTATGCTGGAAAAATATTGGGAAATTTGTAGCCTGTCAAATTTGTTGAATTTTAATAGCTGTCATAAGAAAGAAAAACCTGCAGGGAAGAAAGATTTAAAAGATTTTAAAGGCCCATTTGTGTCGGTGCAGGTCTCTCCAAGTGGAAACTTCCTACTCATTATTCTGGAAGAATCTGTGAAGTTTAATTGGGCTCATCCGTCGGGAGCCGCTCCTCCTATAAGGTGGCTGCTGTTAACCAGCCCCTGAAAAGAGAGCTGCGGTAAAGAAGACTGGAATTCGCCCATCGCCGAGCTGCACAGTCCATCGTTTGTTTACCCCCGCAGCTGCGATACTGCAGATTCGGTCCATCACTGCAGAACGTCTTCAAGCTCATAAATGCCTTCATCTTACTCCGCTGGGGAGATTAAATATATGCACACTGGAGGTGATGGTATCCCATAATGCTCCTTGTGTCCCTCTGCTTTTGCTGTCTTTTGCAAACTATGCAAATGAGCAGGCGTGCAGATGCACTCACACACACACACCCACACACCTGTGTGTTTTGTTGTCCAGGTCCTGCTCAGCACTGTGTCCTCACCCAGCCCATGTGGTGCCAGTCTCATGTCCCGCTGCCTTCGAGGCCCCCTTGGTTCCACTTTTCTGTACTACGGAGCCATCCATGGATGGAGTGATTGATCAGCGTCTTTTTTAAAATTGCATCATTTGGCAGCTTTCGAAGGCTCATTACTGAAATGACATCAGTGGGGAGGAAAATAATGGGGCGTAAGAGTGCAGATGTTACGCCCCTGACCGCGTGCCTCATGACCGCACCTGTGGCAGGGTATAAAGAGGCTGCTCGGAAGCACCTGACCGCGGAACCTCAACTAGAGAAGCCGCAGCTCACTGTCATCGCTCCGAGATCTTTTTCCCGTTTGCCTTCCCGATCCCTTCTCTCTCCCTTCTCTGTGCTCCTGCATTTGGTTCACCCGGCTATTCGACCCTCTGCTCTGTAATCACAGCTCTTTTGTGCTCCCCTGAACGACACCTAAAGATCAATGGACCCTTGCCTGTCCCTGACCACACTCTTTGTCTGCCCCTTATTGGAATAAAAGCACCAGAACTTGAGTCCGTCGGCTTGATTTCCTGCGTTCGGCCATGACGGAGGATCGGTGCAGCAATGGAGGTGCTAAAAGCTCTTCTGAACGTAGACCCAACGTAGACCGAATGTAGACCCGACGTAGAGCACCCTAAACGACTCCTTGAGTCTAACATGTTTAGAAGAGTGCACCTTATAACACCAGTTTATATTGACCAGTGGCTCCTGTTATTCATCGTTTATTCTTTTGCTGATGACTTGGGTCCAAAGCGACGTGAAGTGTTTGACGCCAGCAGTTCTGGGTAGGTACCTTTCTCAGAGGGGAGTGCAGCTCAAACTCAAGTCCTTAATCTGTGCTCTATCTAACATCACAACAGCACCTTGCTGTAGTCTTGCCAGCAGGAAAATCTGGAACAAATAGTGCATCTGGGTTGTTCTCCGCTGTTGGCTTCATGACAGAGGTGCATGGGGTCAATCAGTATGGGAGGAGAGCTCTGGTCACTCCAACAGCAGGCAAAAATCACAGAGGTGTAGGAAAAATAAAGCGTTAGTTCAACGAAGGGTTCATGTTGTGCTCTGGAGGCTCTCTGAGGCCACGTGTCCCATGCGGAGCCCCTCAAGTCCACGTCATTCAAGGGTCACGTCAGCAGAAGCGCCCGTGCACATGGAGAAAAGGAGAAAACGGAGCAGGAGGACGACGCGCTCATCGGCCGTTCGCCGCGAGCTCGTCATTCCAATAGCAGCGTGTGCCATTAATAGAACTGAATAAAACTGAAATGACCCTCATCCCTAATCCAGCCCCTCGAGTTTAGATTAAAATGCTTCGGTTGAGCAAACACCTTCCATCCATACCGCCACCTGTTTGGTGGATCTGACATCATAAAACATTTTACAAGTGAGGCTGTTTCCAGGAGACCATGAGAAATGGCTTCGTGGTCTCTAATGTAACAAACGCGCACACACACGCACGTACGCACACACTCATGCCTGTGTTTCTGGGGAATCTCATTGCTCTGATTCCCACCCATGGAGAGACTCCAGCCCCCTCCCTGGCAGCCTCCTCCCCCGCGTCCGTCTCCACCGTTTCCCCCCGCGTGGTTATCACACACTAGTCCACAAGTGTTCCATTAGGCATTTTCTCATTTTTTCCCCATCTTTTTGTTCTTGTTTCTTTCCATTTTGCCCTGTTAATATAAAAGATGTAGTGCTCTTTGATGGATCCAGTTCTCTACTTTTGGCTCATTTGGCGTCTCCTGTTGAATCCAAGCCGGCCGATAAGCGCTCCTTCGCCGTGCAGCTCTTACCTGCGTTTTCACCATGCGGTGAAAGGCCAGGAGATGAAACATCGGCGTTAAGATTAGCCGAGTCACTAGGGTACGCGATGCGGCCGCTGGGATCTCTGTCTTCACGTCTCTCTCGGCTTCATCGGCTCCCGTGTGACACGGCGTTGCAGATGCTTGTAGAAATCGGCTGCGTCGGGCCTTCCAAGGAAATGTGTGCTGGGAACCTTCCCTTGACATCAAACAAACCTCTGCAATAATGATAATAATAGTAATAATAATAATAATAACTTATTTAATGAAAAATAAATGTTTCCAGGCCATCCAAACACCTCCAAAGTTCAGAAGATCATACTGATTGGAACTGGACCTCATTCCTATGCAAAGTGCCTGAATGAATTTCTTGGGTTTCTTGTTGAGATTTGAATGAATCAATAACCAGGAGAAAAACCAGACAAATGTGAAAAATCAGTGTTATATAAACCTGTCATTTAAACCATTATTTAATAGTGGCTATAACACTAGTGGTGTTCGGTGAAGGACAGCCGGTTCGCTAGTGATTACAGTGGCTACCTTTAGACCTAAAGGTTGCAGGTTCCAGTCCCCCCTTCAGCTGTAGTGCCCTTGAGCAAAGTACCTACCCTGAATCGTTAAAATTACCTCCCATATTAAACAACTGCAACCACTGTATCAGGTAAATGGGAAAAGCTAAAATCCAAGTTCAGCTCTGGTCGAAGTGATGAACGAAGTCGAGGAGGAGAACGTGGAGAAGCTGTTTTGACGACGCAGGCGATGCGAGGAGAACATTAACCCTCCAGCGCTGCCGCGTTGTCAAATGCGCCATGTTGGTGACGTGGCGACTCCCCCCTTTCGGAGCTTTCCAGAGGTCACGGTGCCCCCCCGAGAGCAGGTGACGGTGCGGCTCCCCGGAGCAGAAGCAATTACCCCGACAATTGCAGGATTCCCAGAAAGGGATTAAAGCCTGATGGCAGCGCTCTGTATCCTCCGACAGGCCTCGACCAAACTCCCCATCGGTTTCTTAACAGAGAAAAAATGAAGGGAAAAAAATTCACTTTTGCTTCCACATGTCCTATTTCATTTTAATGGAAGAATCAGGACAAATAATTCCCAGATCCTCCTAGTTCCCCTGAGACACGGAGCGGCACGGACCGAAAGGTCTCGCGGTAAAAAAAAAAATCCCATGTTTTGCAGCGTGACTCAGCGGAGACTCTTAGGGACGCTATAAAATCTCCACGGGCTTAAAGCAGCAGCTGATTATGGGCCTAATTTCTGTTCTTCTCATCATTACTGGGCTGCTAATAATGCACAAAACACTTTCCCCCTGAAAGCCATGGCCACATTATCAACTGCTACGCCCAGGACAGAAATGAATGCTAATTTATTCTCCTGCCAGAATTGAAAGACAGGATCCCTGCGGAGAAAATTAAATGTGTTTCATGGCCTTTGAACGCTCTGCCGCATTAAAAAGCTGTTTAACAGTTGCGGGCTATTTCTGAATGCGATGTCCGGGACGAGGGTTCACAAAAGGCCCCGACAACAAAGGCCCGCTGAAGACCACCCAAAACTTGCACATTCCAGGTATTAGACCTTTTTACCGTGCGGGGAGAGGGATAATCCCTCTTACTTTGTAGACTGGAGTGGGGTGGATTCAGACAATCTGTGTGTATACACCCCCACCCCCCCCACCCCCCCCCGGGGCAGGGGAAAGGCCTGCAGTCCAGCGCTCGACTCGTCTGACCAAGGGCTTAACCTTAACCGCTTCACAGTGACTTCACCTGCATCATCCTCCGCCCCCCGGTGCCCAGTACCGGAGGTCAATACTGACACTGCACCGAGAGCTGGCTGTTTTAGCGACTAAAATAAAACCAAAAACTTAATTTGAAACGCGTTTTCCTTACAGTTAATCATCTTACAGTGTCTTTAAACTCATCTCTTCCAGACTCACTTCACCACATGATCTCTGAAGTTCATGTAAGGTGTAAATGTTCATGATGATGCTTGGATTAGTCCTTTACAGAGCTACTCCTGCAATGTAACATAAATGTTAATATGCATCTCAAAAAAAAAAAAAAAAAAAAAAAAAACAACTAGGAAGGTGTCAGTGATATTCTGGTAAAGTTTTATGCAGCTACTTGTGTGAGGAACGCTGGTTCATGTGGTGAAGGAAACAAAGTACTTAAGAGTCACACATCTGCAGCTGTGTCTCTTTCTACTAATGTAATGAACACATTTTATTTTCTATGAGATGTACATCACTTTGGAAAAAAGCATCTGCTAAATGAATAAACGTAAATTCATTTATCAGATGCTTTTGTCCAAAACAACTTTCAATGAGCTCTATTTACTGTTATGAGCCCACACACCTTATTCACCGCGATGACTTACACTGCTAGATACACTACTTACACTGGGTCACTCATCCATACATTATACAAATTTTCCGGAAATTGTTGCCCAGCGAGGAAGTGAAGACGAGTGACTTGAGTGGGAGACAAGGAGCTGTTCCAGGCTCAGTAGTGCTTGGAGCGGTTGTCTTGAAGTTGAAGATCCCTTTTTCTGCTGTCGTACCCTTGGCCACGGAACTTACCCTGATTTCATGCAGTAAAAATTACCCAGGTCAATAAGTGCGTAAAGCAGTGTAAGAAGCTTGATATGCAAAGCTAAAAGTGTTAAAAAAAATGAAGGATGAACAATATACATATGATCCCGAATCCTCCTACTGCTCTAGAGCTCGAACCTGAAGAAAGGGCTTTCGCCCGCTGCACTGTTTCTGCACTTTTGTTTTATTCGCTGGTAAAATTATTTAGAGAGAACAAGCTTAAAAAAAGTAAAAAACCTTAAACTTCGTATAACTCACTCTAGTGCTTCGCTACGCAAATCCACCACCTGTTTGTCCATCGATTAAATCTGGTTTATTTGCTGAATACAAATATGCCTTTCGACGGGACACGTGATTTGTGCCATTTTCAAGAATGTTGCAGAGTTCTGCGAGGATCTGATCATCACATCAATGTTTCATATTCGTATGAGTTTAACGGCCACATCTCTCAACTTCTTACGTTCTTTGCCGAACATCCATCTGATCTGATTCTCAAATTTCATCCCTTCAATGTCTCAACGAAAAGCACTAAACCTCTCATGTCCCTCTGCTGATACACAGTGACCCTAACCCTAGCGCTCAGGGGACCGGCAGGGTGGCGGCCAAAGAACCGTCATCATCATCATCGCCAGCATCCCACAGCATCGTGTCACAGCAGGACGGCCTGGCGCTCGGTGGTCCTGCTGGTCCTTGGTGCTCCTGTCCCGCCATTCACCTTGTTTCGGCCTCCAACACACCTTCCTGTGCAACTTGATCTTAGAGAGGTGGACAAAGTGTGACGAGTGTGTGACAGCGGAGTCCCGCAGGTGCTTTTATTTCCAATTCTGTGAACTTTTCATTCCTGACCTCTAGACAGAGAAAACACATTAAATGGGGTTCTGACATTTTGACTGTGAACATGAGATATTCTGTGGATTAAAGCATCTTCAGGTACGGAAAGTACTAGAAGGATGAGGAGGGACTGGAGCTGAGAGCTGTAATTCTACCATTAGCAGGAGAAAGAATGAAATCAGGGTGAAAAAGTCCGTTTGGAATCTAGTGCAGCATCAGCAGATTTAATGAATGTAGCAGTTTGTCTCACTTCTCTGAGCTGCTATCCAGTCGGTCCAGTGGACCCAGTTGGTCCAGCGGGTCCAGTGGGTCCAGTCAGTTCAACAAATCCAGTCGGTCCAGTGGTTCCACTCGATCCAGCGGGTCCAGTTGGTTCAGCGGGTCCAGTCGGTCCAGCGGATCCAGTCGGTCCAGCGGGTCCAGTCAGTTCAACAAGTCCAGTTGGTCCAGTGGATCCTGTTGGTTCAGCGGGTCCAGTCAGTTCAACAGGTCCAGTGGATCCAGTTGGTCCAGCGGGTCCAGTTGGTCCAGTGGATCTAGTCAGTTCAGCGGGTCCAGTCAGTTCAACAGGTCCAGTCGGTCCGGTGGATCCAGTTAATCCAGCGGATCCAGTCTGTACAGCAGGTCCAGACAGTTCAGTCGGCTGCGAACACTGTCAGGCAGCGCTGGTGGGTGTACATGACCATTCTTAGTTCCTCAAACCTGGACTCTCATTTGATCAGCGTGACCTCTTTTTAGGATTATCGTGGCACTAGACCCCCTGATAAATAATACTGTACAACCTTCTTTTACCTCGCATTTCATTTTTTCTGTTTTGTGCATTTGCAGACACCGCTCCTGCCCCTGTTGAGTTGTTAAGTAATAAACGAGGGTTAATGTATTTAATGAATCACTAATAATGCTCTCCTTTTCGGTAATGTAAGTAATTAACAGTCCGGATACCAGGGTAAGTGCGCGACTGTAGAAGAGCTTCTCACTGCCTTCGCAGTTATCATGGACACAGCATGTATGAATGCCCGCTTTTTACGTTCAGGAATCGATGGAAAGTGCAAAGAGTCGAAGGCAACCGGCAGCTTTTTAACTTTTCGGTGAATCTGCTCTGTCTGGGTATCATTTTCTTTTAGTTCTTGGTCAGAACCCATGTAGTGCAAAAATCTTAATGAGGGTGCCGAAACAAGTGGCGAAGGAAGACATATCAGTTACATCCATATACTCTGTATTTCAGCTATGAAATCTACCAGTATAGCAGCACTTTGTGACCACATGTGGTGTGTGATTGCTGTTTTTCTCCACACCACCTTAAAATGTTGTACTGTATCAGTTTGGAATAAGTGCCTTGGTCAAGGGTACTGCAGCAGGAGGTGGGATTCAAACCTGGTGCTTCCAGTACAAGGAAGCAACTGACTTCTAACCACTATGCCACCTAGTGCCGCTTTCAGCAGCTTCCCTTCTGCCTTTGAGAGAGAACATGGGATTTAACCTCAACGGGGTATCGCAATAATACAGACCTCAGACCAATAAATATTAATTTTATTTGCTTCATTATTAAGGTATTTCTTTGATTTTACAATGAACATTGTTTTAAATTCATCATACAAACCGCCATTATTATAAAGATTAATGATTAATGCAAACCAGGTTCCCTGACGACGGGTTTCAGCCGATCATGTGCAGCAGGGAAAGAGGCAGTTCTGTACTCATTTCTGAGTCAAATACATCATATCACTGCACTGTCAGCCATCTGAAGAAATGTATAGCAGGAGCTCCTACCTGGAAAGTAAAAGACTGATATTGGGCTACATGATGGGATTGGTTGCAGTCATAGCAGCTAAAGGTGGCGCACCCAATTATTAAGTGTTAAATTAAATATGTATTTTTTTAAATGGTAATTGTGTGAATATTTTTTCATGGCGGTGTAAAAAAATATATATTTTTAGTTCGAGAGGACACATTTCGGATCTTTGTGGCTTTTGGAGCCACAAACAGCAGGACACGTTGCGTTAGGCGTTTTATGTACCGGATCCATAACCGTTTTCTTCAGGCCCCGCATTTCAAGAGCGGTGTGTGTGAGCCAACGGCCCCCATTAGGAAAGAGGGCTTCCTATTGTCGGGTAATGATTTTTCATGCAGATTTTGTTCGGCTTGTTTTCCCTTCTCTGCTCCGCCCTGGACAATACGCTCAGTGATAAAGCCGACCTTTAAAAGCCTGTTATACAAAACATTGACTTGACTGAACTCTCATTCCGCGGTTCCGATTTTTGCACCTTTGGGGATGTGATCCAACAGCTTCTTCTGGGCTCCTGTACAGTTTGCTTTATTATAGGGGGAGGAAGCTAAATTAATGAGTCCCTGCTATGGGTCTCAACCTTATTCGGCAGAAACATGTGGCTGAACCATGAGCCCTCGTACCCCTTCTCAAATGGGACATGAACCGTATTCTGCACGAGGCAAACGTAACATTGCATGAATGTGATCTGCAGGACAGCGGGCCTGAACTCGGTACCCTGTGGGTTCTCCTCCTGGGATTTGAACCTTGGGACTTTTAATTAAACCGTGGCACCCCGGTGGCTCCTCGGGGTCCCGCTGTGCTCGCTGCGAGCTGCCTTAGCGGGAAACGCGAAGGATTCGAGGTGGAAAGGGGAAGAATGGTACCTGCGGGGAACGCGACCCACTGCGTGGAGGAGCGGAGCGCAACGCCCCAGGTCTCACTGTGAGGTCGATGCAATCAGCAGTGAAATTAGAGAGCCGTGCGCATCAAGCGGTGTCTTTTGAGGCAGGTCCTCGCCCAAACGCCTTGCGACGCCCTCATTGACATTTCGTCCTCGTGCGGCAGCGGGTCGTGACACCGGGCCGTGGCGGAATTGTCCTTCATTTGTCAGGTGTGTCGCCGTGATTGCGGGACCCATCGCAGTGCCGCCTCCGACACCTCGTTTCTCCCAAATTGTTTTTCTTCGGAGCGACAATTAGAGCTGAGCTCCGTTCCCCAAACGGCAGCGCTCAAATACAGAGCTTTCACTCAGTCTCCTGCAGTCGCAGTCCGATGAGGGACATTTTTACATTTATTCATTTATCTGACACTTTCCGCCAAAGCAACGTACAGGGTTAAACTACGAAAAACTATTTAGTCCATTTATACAGCAGGGTCAGTTTACTGGAGCAATTTAGGGTAAGTACCTTGCTCAAGGGCAGGACAGCTGGAGGTGGGATTCGAATCTGCAGCCTTTGAGTTCAGAGGCAGTAGCTGTACAATATGCTGCACTTTCCCCAAACAATTATTTTAAATGGAAAACTGTCACTGGCATGACTCTCACCTTCCGCCCCTCTCCCTGTAGGCCACTGGACGTTCAGTGCGATCTTGCTGCGTTCGCTGTGCTTTACCTCGAATGACAAAACCGGGTACCAAACCCCTTCGGTGGAGACTTCAGGAAAGCCCACCCAACTGTAACTTATTTCATCAGTCATCTAGACCCGGCGGAAGTGGGGTGTTCCTCTGTTTCTGACCATTTGGTGTCCCCCCTGAGGGTCCAAACAAAAAGTTCATGCGTTCTAGATTTTACCCCGATGTGGCTTCCTTTTGTGCCTCAGAGCTGCTGAATCCCTCCCACATTCACGAGGGCTCTCAAACCCATCTCCTTCAGAGCCGCCTCTCTTCTGATCTTGTGACAGCTCTGTAAATAAGTCCAACACCATCTGCTACGATTATCTATGTATTTGCTGTTTGAATGTCACTTGTACAGGAGCTACCGGAGGGATGTGAACCAACACCATGGTGGTGTCACACATACAAGCTGGGTCCATAATCCTGTGTCTGTGTCTGAAGCTCTTCATCTGCTCTCAATGCACTTCTGTTTACTTCGAGTTGTACCTCACTCTGGAGAAACGTGTTTCATGTCGCCGTGCCCCTTTTCCACACTTTCACCGCTCCCTGTTCTCCCAGGATGTGTGTTGTTCTAGACCTAGGAAACAGACTTCTTTCCGGAAGAGGTGGCCCTGGTGCCATGGCAACTGCAATTACAGCCCAACCATGTGACGCAGGCCTTGCACAAGATGCGGTAGAACTTGGCCTTTACCGTGGTGCACCGGATAAGGAACTGGAGCGGGGAGCAAAGAAGGGAGAGGCCACTTGTGGGGTGTGTAGTAACACACACTGTGTCCTCAGAGCGTCACACTCAGCTATAAATATGAATATGTTACAGCCCTCTGTGTTTACAAGCGTGCACCTTATCATGTTATGTGTGTGTGTGTGTGTGTGTGTGTGTGTGTGTGTGTGTGTGTTAGTTTCCCTACAGGGATTAATAAAGTAGTATCCATCCCCGTAGATACTTTACCCTACCTTACCCTACCCTGTCTAACCCTGCCCCACTCTTCCCTACTTCACCCTATCCCACCTACCGTACCTTATCCTTCCCTACCCTAAGCCTAACCCTGTCCCATCCCATCCCATCCCTCCCTAACCCTATAGTTTCTTTTCCAGTCCTATCCTATTTTAAGTAGTGTCCCTGTCAGCCTCTGATGTTCTCATTATAATCCATATCCACACATGAATGAACATTGATTCCGCTTCCAGCTTCCTCCTGTAAATGAAACACAGCTGAAATGTTCACTGCAAACATAGCGTACAGCCCACAGTAATATGTGTAATAAAGTGCAGCCACACACACACACACACACACACACACACACACACACACATCGTCTGAAACCGCTTGTCCCACGCGGGGTTGCCGGGAGCCGGAGCCTAACCCAGCAACACAGGGCGCAAGGCTGGAGGGAGAGGGGACACACCCAGGATGGGATGCCAGTCCATCACAAGGCACCCAAGCGGGACTCGAATCCCAGACCCACCAGAGAGCAGGACCCAGCCAAACCCGCTGCGCCACCGCACCCCCTATTAATGTGCAACCAGCTACGCTTATTAATATTTAATCTTGCCTCTGTGCCTGCATGCCTTCGATAAACTCATAGACGTTCCTGTGCTGTTTGTACTCTTTGTATAGCATTTATTTATTGCATCTTCTGCACAGTTCTTTATTATATGTTCACCCTCCGACTTTGATGTCACTCTGCATCCTCGAATGTGTCTCAATGAGCTCCCATCATGTCGGGTTCCTTACTTGTTCAATACCTGGCCATTAAAGGGTGATCTTATCTTAAAAGACATTGCGATATGGTAAATGTAGCATGATGTGTACAGTGAGGCGAGCGAAGGAAAAAAGGTATGTGATGTCGTAGCTGCGCTCCCGCTCCTGTAATAGGCGAGTCGGCCCTCGCAACAGGCCGCGGTCGCTGTGGCAACCAGGCAACGTGCACATGCTAGCACAAGTAGTGCTGGAAAATAACGCTGGAAATTACTTCTTTCAATACATTTCCTCTCGGGACCCACTAAAACAACAGTGCCATAATAGCAATAATTTTATTGCTCGGTTGGATCTACAGCATGAGAATGACTTTCTTAATGGTATGGATGAAGTTTCCAGCCGTATGGATATGAAACGATTTTACTTTTTCGCAGCTCTTGTGAAAATTGAAGAGTTAATAGCACACCGGGTCATTGTGGAAACACAATAGGTCCGTATTACCAGAAGCTTTTTCTTTTCAAGGCGGCGTGCATGATCCGGAGGGCGTCAGACAGGGGTCAGCGGAATGGCCCCCCCGCTCCCACGGCGATTCGGCCTGAAATGAACAGGGACGAGTGCGAGCTGTTTATGTGCCGGAACAGGAGCGGTGGGTGGAGCCCTACGTGGGGAGGGCTGCGGATCAGGGCCCTCCGCGCACCCCCGCCGGACACGGGTCTGTTGGAGCAGACATCTAGGGAGGCGAAGCCCCCCGTACCGATTTCTTGTCGCTCCTAGCGGGGTAGAATGCGGCTCGGCACGTCGCTTCATTTTTGGGCCGATGAGACTCGCCGCGGAATCCGAAGCCGTACATTAGTCACCGAGGCCCCAGGAAGCTCCCTCACGGGAAGCGGGACATTGTCGAAGACCGATGTCGAGGCGGACGATGAACAGACCCGCCGACTGCTGGACCCGTTCTGCTTCTCGGTGTCCTGTTTCCCGGAGGGTGTTCGTTCGTTCATCCATTCATTCATTTTCAATAATCACTCATCCAACGCAGGGTCGCGGAGGTCCAGAGTCTATCCTGGATGCAGGGTGAAGATAAATCCCGTACAGGACATGGAAACCACTGTTGCTGTGGGACACAGAGACTGCTCTTTTACCGAAGGAACAGCCCCCCCCCACAAATACACCCAGGCGATGAGCTGGGCTGAACAAAATTGGGTCCGAAACTTTAAAAAGAAATTTTAGTCTTTGATTAAAGTTGTAAAAAAAGGAAATCTAATAAAAATTAAAAACCTTGTTTAATTAGAAATAGTTTTATTGACGAAGGTCCACCACCTTCTATACTGTGTAAATACGATATGAGGCAATGCCCCCCCCCGTGTCGCTGCAGCGATGCCGTTTTCTAGGCCGCTTTTTCTATGACACAAAGCGAAACAGAGACTGAGTATAAAATGATGTGTGACCGCAGTCACGGCTGCGCAGTCACTGAGTACGAACGCTGTGCTTCTCTCGGTCTCGGTGTGAAGCGTGACCACTGTCTGAGGACCACGGTCGCCATGGAGATCTGCTTCGACCGAACACGGTGGGGCTGCAAGTCCAGGCATTTCCATTCACGTGCGGGTTAGCATCTGTCAGACTCAGAAGGGGGGGGGTTTCCAGTAGTCTTTACACAGCAGTGTAAAAAAGGTGGTGCACTTGAAGGTACATGCGGTATTTTGCCATGTGTCCTGTGTATCTGACAGGACTGCTGCATAAATACCGTTGACAGGCAGAGTGATGAAGGAAGCAGGTTGGAAACTGAACACGGTGAGGAGACGACAGACAAAAACTAAATGTCCTGTAAAAATGGTAGTTTTCTATGAATGCAGGGGACAGACGGGGACGTGAACTTAAAGCACAACAATATTCTCAAAATCACAGCATTAAGTTATTCACACACACATTTTCTGAACTGTTCGTCCCATACGGGGTCGCGGGGAACCTACCTGGCAACACAGGGCGTAGGGCCGGAGGGGGAGGGGACACACCCAGGATGGGACGCCAGTCTGCCGCAAGGCACCCCAAGTGGGACTCGAACCCCAGACAGCAGGACCCGGTCCAACCCACTGCGCCACCGCACCCCCCACCCTTAAGTTATTCAATAGTTCTGAATCATTTCATGTAAACTTTCATATAAAATTTCATATAAGAACGAGAAATGGAGAATAACTGAATTACAATAATAATACACTGAATGCCAGTAGTTCTCTGTTCTCTGACTTGTCTGTATTTTCCTTTTTTCCGCTTTTCACTTTAGTTTAAATGTTAAAAAAATAATCAGCAATATCCTGGGGTTATGTCTGGGATCGAGAAACTTTACCTGATCCAGACTATGTAGGATGAACCATTTTAAACACATAAACAATGAAACTGGTGAAATGACAGCATGCAGAATTTGTCCCCAGGCTGCGGGGGCCAGTAGGGGGCGCAGTGGCTAGAGCTGCTGTCCTGCAAGTCAAGGTCCCACGTTGGAATTCAGGCTCTCGCTGCAGTTCCCTCCTTGGTCAAGGCACTTCCCCCCAACCGACACTCTTAATAAGAGAATAATTCATGCTGCCCATTTGGGACTACGGATGTTTCACACACACACACACTCTCTCTCTCTCTAATGCATTTAAGGAGTGAGTAACTTTTGTTCCGGGAGTCTCAATGAACTTGATTACCTTAATTTACTGAGTGGTGTTAAGCATTAGAATAACCAGAGAACACAGTAAAAATTACCCTGTTGTATAGATGGGTAGATCAGTGTTTAATGTACAAACACCACACTGAGTCACCATGGAGAAAAGCGTTGAATAAATGAAGAAATAATTACAGCCGGTAAAATGTTTTTGAACAAGTTGTTGGAAGACTTTCCATGCAGAACGTTTTATAAAAAATGGCCCAATTTTTTAAAAATTTCTCATTTCTCTAAATCTGGGCCCAAAACATCAGCAATCTGGACCTTTACATGACTCATGAAAAGTTGTGAAGAGCCGCGAAGTTGAGGCACCTCATTAGCAGCCTGTGTTTGTCTCCCAGAGGAACTGCGCCTCCTTTTTACTTCACTTCAGCGAAGTTTCTTCATGTGAGATTCCCAGCATATTGTATGTGTGTCTGTGTATTACAAATGGTAAAAATGTGAATTAATAGTTATTGCTTATGGTGTGTGGGGGTGCGGTGGCGCAGTGGGTTGGACCGCAGTCCTGCTCTCCGGTGGGTCTGGGGTTCAAGTCCCGCTTGGGGTGCCTTGCGGCGGACTGGCGTCCCGTCCTGGGTGTGTCCCCTTCCCCCTCCGGCCTTACGCCCTGTGTTGCCGGGTAGGCTCCGGTTCCCCGTGACCCCGTAAGGGACAAGCGGTTCTGAAAATGTGTGTGTGTGTGTGTGTGTGTGTGTGTGTGTGTGTGTGTGCTTATGGTGTACAAGTTGGTCGAAGGATCTGCACCCCACCTCCTAGAGGACATGGTCACTCATCCACACCCCAGCAAGAGCGCCGAGCTCCTCCACCTCTGTCCGCATGGTGTCCCAAAGTTAACAGGCAGTAGCATCTCTGAAAAGAGCTTCCTGTGTCCCTCAGAACTGCTGAATCCCTCCCATGCTCAAGAAAGGTCACAAACCACCTCTTTGAGAGCCACTTCTCTCCTATCTCCTGACAGCTCCATAAATGAGTCCAACACCATCTGCTATGATTATCTATGTATTTGCTGAAAAGGTTTTAGAAAGTTAGAAACAAGAATTATTTTCTAATTTTGTTTGCATTAGGATATTTTAAAAAAAAGGACCGGTAGGTGGCGTAGTGCTCAAAGTCGTGATCTCGTACACCTGCAACACTGTGAGCTGCTTTGAAAAAAGAAGTAAGATAAATAAGTGATATTAAGAGCGATCCCTTGATGGTGCCAGTGACAGAAGGTGAACTGCTGGTTCTCATCCTGGTTCAGTCCCTCGATTCTGGTGGGTTCTTCCTTGTGGCAGGAAGTAGCTGCCTCCCCTCAGCTGCACAGCATTAACTGTGGATCTGGGCTCCTCAGCGCTCGTGGTGCTGAGTCCCGTCGAGTCTTTCTCAGACGAGAATCACGGTCGCGCTCCTGGCACCGTTTAGGTCTCCTAGACATCAACGCCTGGCTCTGGGTGCGAAAAGAGAGCTGAGAAAAGTGTCAATGTAAGTGAAAGGAGCAAGGAGCAGCCCAGGTACGAGGGAGCTCAGCTGGAAATGACAGGTATGAAATCAGGAAATATACATTTCAAAAAAAGCTTTATTGTAATCAATCAGTCAATCAAATTTTTCCACTCTATCTATCTACCTATCTATCATTAATTTAACATTATTAAATTACTTACATGAAAGAAGCGTGTTGAGGAAGACACTGTACAACCAGTATATGATGACATACATATCTGATATGAAAGACATATTATATTTAGGGTAAACAACCTGCATGTAACTACATGGATTCAAGGAGCAATCAATGTTTTTTAAAGTTTGCACCAACATTGTATTTGCTATAATTAATAACTGTGAGTATATTTCTATAAAGCTGTAAAATTATTAATTTTATTCACTGGGGCAATGTGGTCATCAAGGTAATGAAGTCACGAGATGAAAAGCACAGCAATGAATGAGCCGAGGAGACAATGTCGCGTTAGGGCTCCACCTAGTGGTCAATTGCACTGTACTGGGGCTCCATCTAGTGGACTTTATGTGAAATATCATCAGTATAATTTCCGAGCTGCTCTGACAACTTGACTGTGGGTGGTTTTGATGCGCATCAGTTTGCTTTCTAACATCGAGACTGTATGTTTTCCAAAAGCACGCTTGACTTACATGGTTGACCTAGTTATGGTCATTTACATAGCCAGGTAAATTTTACTGGAGCAATTCAGGGTACGTACTTTCCAGCTGGAGGTGGGATTTAAACCTGCATCCTTTGGGTCCAAAGGCAGCAGCTCACGTGATTCTAGAGTCCATTCAATGCAGACATGCATGTTGTGTTTTCCCCCGATTCATATTTCAGCACCAAACACAGTTTTCTGTTCTCCATTCAGCTGTATTAAAGACTCTGCTGGTGTCTCAGCACTATGCATTGGGGTGGCAGGGTGGTACACCAAGTAGTGTTGCTGTCTCACAGCACCTGGGTGGTGCAAGAGGATGTGGGTTTGATCCCTGCTCAGTCTGTGTGCAGTTTGCATGTTCTCCCTATGTCTGTGTGGGTTTCCTCTGGCTGCTCTGGTTTCCTCCCACCCTCCAAAGACTCATAGTGTGTGAGTGACAGAGAGAGAATGTGTGTGCGTGTTCCACTGATGTATGGATGAGTGACCCAGTGTAAGTAGTATATCTAGCAGTGTAAGTTACCTTGGTGAATAAGGTGTGTGGGCTGGTAACATTACATAGTATCCATTGTAAGTCGCTTTGGAGAAAAGCATCTGCTAAATAAATGTAAACGCCTCATATGCTTACTGACAGATGTTGTGTTTTTGAGGCTCATCCTTCTTCTTGCAGTTCTCACACTGTGCGCTAGATGGCAGAAGGAGTCGCGCCACCCTGTTCGGCCTTTTCCGCTCAGGGGAGAACCAGACTAAAAGTTGGGAAGTGCGAATAAATAAGTGAAAGAACCTTTCTCTGCCACTCCTGTGGCTTCCTCTTCCAATGAATATGTTTATTTTTCAATTGGATTTATTCACTTTAAGGGCAGCAGGGGGGCGCAAAGCTTGGAGTCGCCACCATTGGACTGGAAGGAGCTGCTTTGAATTCAGCTGTAGAGCTTATGATCAAAGTACTTACCCTGCACCACACACACACACACACACACACACATTTTCAGAGCCGCTTGTCCCATACAGGGTCACGGGGAACCGGAGCCTACCCGGCAACACAGGGCGCAAGGCCGGAGGGGGAGGGGACACACCCAGGACGGGACGCCAGTCCGTCGCAAGGCACCCCAAGCGGGACTCGAACCCCAGACCTACCGGACAGCAGTCCAACCCACTGCGCCACTGCACCCCCTTACCCTGCACCAGTACTGTTAAAATTACCACACAGTATAAATGGGTCAATCAGTGTTTGCAACTCAGTGTACACACATCATATTGAAAGTTTTGCTAATTCTTTAAATTAATCTTTACTATAATTATTTTAGGGGGTGTGATGGCGCAGTGGGTTGGACCGCAGTCCTGCTCTCCGGTGGGTCTGGGGTTCGAGTCCCGCTGGGGGTGCCTTGCGATGGACTGGCGTCCTGTCCTGGGTGTGTCCCCTTCCCCCTCCGGCCTTACGCCCTGTGTTGCCGGGTAGGCTCCGGTTCCCTGTGACCCCGTAAGGGACAAGCGGTTCTGAAAATGTGTGTGTGTGTGTGTGTGTGTGTGTGTGTGTGTGTGTGTGTGTGTGTATATATAATTATTTTAAGCGGGTGTGGTGATGCAGTGGGTTGGACCGGGTCCTGCTCTCCAGTGGGTCTGGGGTTTGAGTCCCGCTTGGGGTGCCTTGTGACGGACTGGCGTCCCATCCTCGGTGTGTCCTCTTGCCCTGTGTTACTGGGCTAGGCTCTGGCTCCCTGCGACCTTGTATGGTAAAAGCGGTTTTAGACAGTGTGTGTGTGTGAGACTATATGGCAAAAATTGGCTCCAAAAGACTGGCCACATGTTTAAAGCACCTTGGAGAAAAAAAGGCTCTGGTTTCAAACTTTGAAACAAAATTAAAGACTTTTAGAATGTGTATAATTTCAACATAATTTCAATATTTAAATACCTTGAAAAGTTTCTGATTCTTAATTCTACAAGTTTCAAGGAAAACCCAATTAAAGTCAAGATGAAATGTAATTAGTTAAAAAGGGTTTTTTAAATTTTTTTTTAATCAATGCCTAGAAAACAGACCTAAGAAATAAATAATCTGGAAAAGATCCAAATCTAATAAAACCTGAATAGAAAATAATTCCCAAGGCACAGTTTGTGAAATGCTATTATGATAAAAGATTACAAGTTTTTTTCCCCTCTGACTTATTACACTTCCAGGAAATGTGGTCATTTTGTTTGTAAGAGAGCAAATCGTGCAGAAATTTATTCTCTCAGAAATTCTGAATAATGCATGAAGTTGATGGAAAAAATAAAGGATGCAGAGTAAAGGGACATTTAAAGGCTCAGCAAATTGAACTGGGGTGATAAACATGAAGTCATCAGCAGCTGTCCGTGGTGGGGTTTGGGGGTTGGGGGGGGGCATGCCATTGTGTTCAGCCAGGCGGATCCCCCCCCCAACCCTGAAGGACAGCCAGACCTGATGATGTCATCAAAATTAGCCTTGGTGGTCTGTGCTGTGAGGATAGGCGATAAGGGAGGTGGGGGGGGGTTGTGGGCTGGACTGCAGGGGGTCGGAATGAAGCAAAGAATTACTCAAATAAGTTAAAAAGATTAAATGTTCATTTCCTCGCAGACTTCATACTTTATTCACCCTTGAACAAACAAACAAACAAACAGCACATTGATGGACAAAGTGTGGTGCTTGGAATTGTGATGCTGTTCTGTTTTACAGGTCAGTTTCCACAAACAAATTCTGTTTTCCATAATAATTCAAACTCATATGATACCAGAAAGTGGGAGACTAAGTATTCCCAGCAGGAGGAACCCAGTGGACCAAAGGGACACATTGGTTTACCAACACACATTGTCTGAAACCGCTTGGGAACTGGAGCCTAACCCGGCAACACAGGGCGCAGGGCTGGGGGGAACACACCCAGGACGGGACGCCAGTCCGTCACAAGGCACTCCAAGCGGGACTTGAGCCCCAGACCCGCTGGAGAGCAGGCACAGTCCAAAGCACTGCACCCCCCCTATATTGGTTTATGATTTATTTATTCATTCTTCTAGCAATTTGCTCAGTTACAGGTTTCACACTAAGTGACTTACACTGATTTACCCATATACTGTATGTAGCAGAGTATCAGGGTATTTTTTACTGTATCAGTTCAGGTATTGAGTACTTTACTCAAGGTGGCATTTGAACCCAGGTCTTTCAAGTCCAAAAGCAGGTACTCCAACCGCTCCACCTTCGGGGCAAAAGGGGGCATGAGGACAAGGCGCCGTCTCCCTGCACCTCGACGAGCTTCATATTTGCAGCGCTCCGCCGCTCCATTAGCCAATGAGTGCGAGCGCTTGGCTGCCGGCCACTGGGAAGATCTGGTGTTGCGGTTATGATGACCGCAAACCACAGTGTCATCGGACGCCGGGGTCTCTAAAGGTCAAGGGCACCGTTCGAAGGAAGAGGTACGAGCAGTGAGGGGGTAGGGGGGTGCAATGCAGCAAAAAGCTGTAATGTCAGTGTGGAAGGGAGCCGCTCCAGAAAGGTCTGCAAAGGGCAGTGAAGCAAAGTGGATGTACTGGTGGATGACGAGAAGGTTCCGCTATCCCAGAATGCTTTGTGGCGGACCAGTACAGCTCACTGTTGTACTGCTGTTACGCTGTCTGATCTGTCCGAACAATTGTGGGTATTAATACGCTTATTAATTAATACACTTCATATCAGAAAGAGCCAAGCTATGAATTTTTGGGAAATAAACTATGGATGGCAGTAACGAGAACCAGAACAGAGTGTGTGGCCGCCTTGATCCAACTCACTTCCACAGTGTTTACAGCTCATCTCCGCTGCTCCTGGGTGGGATGAATCTGTCAGCAGTCCACAATCGGTCTGAACAGAATTTTTTATTATCATGAATGATGCTTAAAAAGCCTTACAGATGATTTGTATTTTATTTACAGCTACATCACATTTTGTCCTGGCAGTGAGTAAACAAAGGGGCGTCTGTATTATTAAGGATCTGTGACATTGGAGTTACAGTGTCCAGAGTCTGTGTGTATTTAATAAGCCCCTCCCTTATTCCATCTTCAGATACATGTTAGTGATGATACTGGAACGAACGCTGGATGCTTTGCGTACACTGTCACACACATTTTTTATTTGTTTGCTCTGTTATGCACACGTAGCTCCATCAATTTTTTGTCCTCTCCTATACATTAAGAAAAGGGGGGGTCCGACTGCAGACAAACACCACGTCTTCAGGCTGGCAGGGAGCCAAAACAGAGGCCCACACGGACAGCGTCGGCAGAAGTGCTGGAAACCCGAGCGGCATTTGCACGGCCCCTATCAGCAAATGACTTGTTGAAATTTTAATTCCCCTCAAAGCTTCGTGTGGATTGAGGGCACAACAAAATATGGGGGGGGCATGGGTGTCAGCCATTTTTTGTTTATTTATTTATTTTTGGGTCTGATTTCAGTAGGTTAAGTTACAGTGATGCTGGAGGACAGGACACCAGTGGCAGCTGGAAGGGCATTTGGACCCGGGGGGCTTTTTGGGAACCCGGGGCTCCTTCTCCCTTGCTTTCAGTTCAGAGAACAGTGTGTGTTTGTTTCTGCTGATGTTTGTCTCTCCTACATTGATTATTTATCAGACGCTTTTGCCCAAAGCAACTTCCAATGAACTCTATGTAGTGTTACTATCAGCCCACACACCTTATTCACCGCAGTGACTTACGCTGCTAGATACATTACTTACACTGGGTCACTCATCCATACATCAGTGGAATACACTCTCTCTGTGTCACTCACACACTAATCTACTTGAACAGCATGTCTTTGGAGTGTGGGAGGAAACCAGAGCACCCAAAGGAAAGCCACACAGACACAGGGAGAAGATGCAAAGTCCACAGAGACTGAATGGGAGTCAAACCCACATCCTCTCGCACCACCCAGGTGCTCTGAGACAACAGTGTAACTCACTGTGCCACCCGTAAACCCACGAAATACAAATATAAATCATGAAATACGGAGCGATAACTGTGCACACTGGAGGCGTGGTGGGGTTAACTTGGGCTTCAAACATCCACTGACGGACAAGTAAAGTTGTTAAGAAGTGTCAGAACATCCACCTCCTTTTTTCCCAGCACACAAGCACTCTGGTAACTTCTCAAGCTGGTTTGCCACATTGCAGTGCATCATGGGAATCTAACACACCTGTGTCTGACACGTCACCGGAGCAACTTACACTTATTTACCCGTTTATACAGATGGGTAATTTTACAGGAGCAACTTTGGGTAAGTACCTTAACTACTGCAGGTACCACAGCTGGGATCCGAACCTGTGACCTTGGTCTCCGAAGAAACAGGCGTAACCAGTACACACCTGCCCAGCCCTCCATGTTTGCGCTCATAGACATTGTTTTGAAATGGAACCCGCGTCCAGTACAACCCAGCGGTATTTATTTGGAGAGAAATACATATGAAACATGTGAAGAGGAAACACGGTGAAAAACAAGGGTGGAGAAAGTGTGGCGAAACACGGCGGCTGCGGCTCTACTGCCGCTGAAGAGCAGAGGCGCCTTGACGGTCGCTCTCGAGAAAAGTGTCACATCAGAGAATCACAATCAGAATCAAAGTACGGAAAATCAGTGTGCGGTATATTTTCATATCACTCAGCAGAAGCTGTTATCGAAAACACCTGGCGGGTTTACAGTTCACCACTTCAATCAAGCTCTGCTGAGATTTTTCACAATATTCAGCATGGTAAGCATGGTACCCCGGCCAAAGCCCTTGGGCCCCTTCCAAATCCGCCACAGAATGTGGATTAAAATATCAATTATGAATTACATAAATGACACAAATTACACATCATCAATCACAGAAACAGAGAATGATCAATTCAGACATGCAGAGAGTGACGAAACGCAGAGCTCATTACGCCGCTATTATGATGGTACATATTCAATAAAACTGTGACTCATCTTGTAATAATTATATTAAAATGATAATTTGTTAAAAAGCCCTTGTGAGAAATGAATTTTGGAGCGAGACTTAATGGCCTCGGTGCTCCATCTCGTTTGTATTAATTGAGAAGAACATTTATAAAGCACCGCGCACATTTATTACACCTCTCCATATCTCAGCAAAAAAGCCAATGTGTGCCAATTAAAAATGCATAAGGAGTAATGGTCTTTATGAATAAATTAGTAGCCGTGGACTGAGCCTGATCCGCTACGGCGAGGCTCCACTGTCCTCCTCCGAATAGTTTCACACGCAATGTCCGTCTGCATGGCCCAGAAAACAGGGTGAAAAATAGCTTCTGGTTCTTGTGTACCAGGGTGCAAAATCCTCCGAGCATCTATGAGTGAATCCCCAGCAGGCAGTGAAAATTAAAATCCCTTAAACATGAAAACTGATTGTAATGTGTAACTGTTACTGATGATGATATTGTTCTGCAAACCATCTTCTGCGTCTTTAGTCATCTAGTTGTCGCTCAGCTTTTATTCCCTTAACAGCAAATATAAAGGACAAAAGAGACATTGTTTTAAATAAAATTAATCTAAATTAATTAATAAAAAATTAAAATGCACTAAAAAATTAATTATTTTGCTTTAATTTAACTTAGTTCAAAAGTTTATTTTGCTTTGGTTAAAAGTAGCTATATAGATATATATAAACACATATGTAAATTTGTGTCCAAAATGATCACATCATATTCAGAGAATGAACAACATAAGACTGATGCTTTGAGGAGGAAGCGCTTGGAGCGGCTGCAGTTCCCCGAGTGTCCTCTAGGTGGCAGCTTTGTATAAATTAAGAGTCCAGCCTGGTGAAGTGTCACAGCTGTTCCACTGAAATCTGCTGTAAAAATACATTCATTCCCCCAAAACATTGTGGTGAGACTTGATTGCGAGGCTAAGAACTTAACGTCAGTATGGAATATTTAATATTTTTACACAATTTAGCAGGTTTTATGCTTTATTTGGGAATGGTTTTGCTTATGGACACAGGGCAGAGGATGACGGCCCTTAACTTCGGTTTCCGGGAGCAGCGTTTTCCTGGTTCGCGTGCCTTTGTGATACAGCGGAATGTCCAAAATCACCACATGGTGCAGAACTTTGGAGATACACCTACACAAATAAAAAAATGTAATAAGTAATAAATATAATGCGGGGGGGCGTGCCCGTTCTGTAGCAGATCTGGGGTTCGAGCCCAGAACTTGTCCCCTTTCCCCTTGGCCTCGCACCCAGTGCCGCCGGGTGGGCTCCAGCTCACCAGGACCCCACTTGGGAGAAGCAGTTGTAGCAACTGCAAAAAAAAGTTTATATAATTCAAAAATATTAGCTGCTATTTCACTTTCCTTTCCTACCGAATATACACACACACACATTGGGGGAAGCTGGTACTCCCAAGCAGGGTCATGGCAAGCCAGAGCCTAACCCGACAATGCAGGGCGTAGGGCCGGAGAGGGAGGGGACACACCCAGGATAGGACGGCAGTCTGTCGCAGGGCACCTCAAGCGGGACTCAAACCCCAGACCCACCGGATAGCAGGATTCGGCCAAACCCGCTGCGCCACCACGTCCTCCTCCTACTGAACATACACACACACACACACATTTTCAGAACCGCTTGTCCCATACGGGGTCGCGGGGAACCGGAGCCTACTCTGCAACACAGGGCGTGAGGCCGGAGGGGGAGGGGATACACCCAGGACGGGATGCCAGTCTGCCGCAAGCGGGGCTCGAACCCCAGACCCACCAGAGAGCAGGACTGTGGTCCAACCCACTGCACCACTGCACCCCCCACTGAACATAAATATGACTAAATTAATTTCACGGTAATATGCCCTTAAACAAAAAGGAGTTCATAAGTGGCTCTCAGGCTACCTGACAGCTCACGGTAGCTGGGATCACCGTCTCCTTCGACGTCTCCGCTGAAGCTCTTTGAGGTGTGGAGGACCACTGAGGAAGTCCACAGGTCACACTGATGTACTGTCATTGGACTACAGTATTAAGAGTCACAACTTTGAATTTTTCTTTTACATGTAATACTTCTCTGGGGGCCTAGGGTTTGAGTCCCGCTTGGGGTGCCTTGCGGTGGACTGGCGTCCCATCCTGGGTGTATCCCCTCCCCCTTCAGCCTTGCACCCTGTGTTGCCGGGTAGGCTCCGGTTCCCCGTGACCCCGTATGGGACAAGCGGTTCTGAAAATGTGTGTGTGTGTGTGTGTGTGTGTGTGTGTGTGTGTGTACTTCTCTAAAATATCGTGAGTCCATCACTGTTCATAACCACTTGTGGAATAACCATCCATGTGTCCATTTCCATTATCAATAACTGCCTGTCCGGTGCAGAGTCATGGTGATCCAGACCCTATCCTGGAAGCACAGGCAGGGTACAGGCAGGGTACAGGCAGGACGCTAATCCAGTCTACCGCAGGGCAGCTTTTGTAATAATTTTGAAATTTTTTGAAAAGACAGTATTTTGGAGTATTGATTCTTTCTTTACACACTTGTTCTTTATTGTAAAGATTTCAAAGAAGAAGCACTCGCTCAGCGAGTCAGACAGGAGGTGGCGGGAGATAAGGACAGGCCACAGTTTTACTTCACTGTGGACCTGGTGTTGGGGTTGGGGTTACCAGCTCCCAGACTCCACATAGAAATACATATACAAGTGTATATATCATTTCCAAAAATAATATGATCATTGCAAACAGCCACTTACTGGTTGTTACTTCCTAAACACTTTAGAATTAAAAAATATCTACAGTCAGATGATGAACAGACTTCATTTTCCAGGTGAAAACAGATTGAGGAAGTGAAAATGGAATTATTGCGCTTTGCTGTTGCCGGTAATAGCAGCAGCAGGTTATGATACATACAGAGTATATGTATGTATAATGATACGGGTAACAGGGGCCTTGGACAGAACGCGTCCCACGTCGCGCGTCGGTACCACTGAACCGGGGGGGGTGGGGGGGGTGGGGAGGAGGTGTGTAGATTAGCTGATAAATACCGCAATATGACACATTGCCTTTTGGCCACACGAGCCAGGAGCGGTTCCTGTGGCCCCCGCTATCGATCGCCCCCCGCCGTTGGCTAATGGCAATTCCGCAGGTAAATAACGGCTACGCCTCGTATTCGTTTTCGCCCCGAGTTATGACCTCGGCCCCTTTCCGCTTTCCCGTCCCTCGGCCGGACGCTTATAACTCATCGGCCGCCGTATCGACGCTCTTCGGCCGGGCCGGGAACTAAGCCGCAAAACGCTCTTTAATTGACAGCGCGGCCGGGATTACCCACGAGTCGTTGGCTTCCCGCTGATTTCCTGTGCCGGCCACTGTCCGGGAGAGGAGACGGCGAGCGGAAATCGTTTCGCTTTAATCATGGCGCGCTCCGAGGAGTTTCGGACCGTTCCGCTTTCACCGCGCTATTTCTCACGCACGGCCCGGCGGAACCGGACGGGCGGGACCGCCCGGGTCCGTCGGCTCGCCTCCCGGAAAGGGCCTCGCCGTCGCGGCGCCCGTCCCGATTTTCGCGATGCATTTGTCAAGCGACGTAAACGCGAGGAAAACATGTCACGAAGGTGGCATTTCCTTCGCGATCGACAACGTTTCTATTTATCTCTCCGTCTGCGCATCTATTTACAGCGTGGAGAAAAGACGGGGCGAGAACGCGCTCTTGTTTTGGAGGGAAACCACTGCGAAGTTATGAAAGGAAATGAGCTACACTTCCACTTTGCTCCTATATACGTCCCCCTCCGTATATATATCTCTCTATATAACATTTCTCAGCATTTTTTCTTACAAGTCGGCCGTCTTATTTCTTCCCTCGGCCAGAACCATTACCCTGTTGTGCAGGACGGAAGAAATTACAGGCCCTCGCCTCCCAATTCATTTGTAAAATGGCCTCGGCAATCAATACCGCGGGGAAGTATTTTTTATATACGTTACATAGTTATTAACTCATAAGCTACAGTATTTTTCATTTCATTTCAGCAACAGCTGAGGTCCACAGCTGCCCCCGGGGGACTCCTGAAAGGACCATTATGAGAATCATAAATAATACGTGCTAATGAGATATGAATTGATTATGTGGGGAAAGGCAGACATTTTCATCCATCATTCTAAATGATGTTTAACAATGGATTACCAGCCAATAATTCCTCTGATATGAGATTAAATAAAATAGCAGGCGGTTTCAGCAGCCCCCCGCTCAAGGGGCTGGTAATAAATCTGTCCAATTACTGTATTACCGATCCGTTTTTCTCCGCTAAAGATATTATTATTTCATTTAGACTTGTTCATGCATCATAGATTATTTTATTTCGCCCGGTCGATAAGAGGAAGTGCAGTATTTTATTCTGTGGCCGACGGAGGAGCGCGCGTCGAGGGGGCGCGGCCGTAACGCTCGGAGCGAAAGGCCCCGGATCGGTGGACGGGCCCCGAAACGCGGTAACGCGACGGCTCCCGAACGGCGCCGCGTCGCCTCCTTTGCCCTAATTTACTTTAGGTGTTTGACAGGCAAACCCCGCGCGGGGGCCACTTCCTTTGGATCCTGATCGATCGAAACCAAATTATTGGCTCCCGTAAGACGATTTGGTGCATCACCTCGATCGCGGTGCACGCGGACAATTGGATAACGGCGGCGCCCTCTGCGGCCCGCGCTCCGCCGCAAATCCGATTTGAGGCACGCCACGGGAGGGGCCTTCTGGCTCGTTGCTGCGCGTTAAGGGCGCCGAACCCCTTCTCGGGGGCGAGAAGGAGGGGCAAAGTGCAGCTCCTTTGTAGTACTGGGGAGGAAGCGGAAGAGCCAGTGGTGCATCGAGTGTTACAGGACTCTTGTAGCCTCCGTCAAGGTATTATCCTGAACTGAGTAAAGGCAGCGCATGGAGTGATGTTAGAGCTACTGCCTTCGTACTGGGATTATCTGGGTTTGAGTCCCACCTCCTGCTCTAGTTCCCTTGGTCGAGGGACTTACTCTAAAGTAAAGCAGTAAAAAATGTCCTGCTCTATACACGGGTAAAGTACCACAGTGCCGTGAGTCATTTTGGAGAAGAGTGTCACCTAAATAAGTGTGAAAAAAATAACTTGATCTCATTTGCAGAAGTACACAGTTCAAGTATTGAAGGAAATGTGAACACCTCTATGATACATTAATATCGATTTATGAATGTGATATGTGGGGGCATGGTGGCACGACGGGTTGGACCAGGTCTTGCTCTCCAGCGGGTCTGGGATTCGAGTCCCGCTTGGGGTGCCTTGCGATGGACTGGCGTCCCGTCCTGGGTGTGTCCCCTCCGGCCTTATGCCCTGCGTTGCCAGGTTTGGCTCCGGTTCCCCGTGACCTCATATGGGGCAAGCGGTTCAGAAAATGTTTGTGTGAATCTGACACTTTGCCCCCAAGAAACTTATTGCTGCACAACATTATCCTACTTACAGCAATTTTCCAATGTATAGAGCAGGGGTCATTTTTGCTGTATCAATTCAGGGCAAGTACCTTGATCGAGGACACTGCGGCAGGAGGCGGAGTTTGAACCTGCGGCCCTTCACTGCTCCTTAGCAGCTCTAATCACTGCGCCACCTGCTGTCAAACGGGCAGCATCTTCCAGGCAAATCGGCCTTAAGGTCTCTTTCCTCATCCGGGCCTCGACACCCCCAGGCGGGTGGAGGACGCGTCCCCCCCGCTTCCCGCTCGCATGAATCAAAAAAGCCACCGAAGGCTCATGTCAATCACGACTCGGGGATCCGAGCTGACGGTCCGCCACAAAAGCAGCGCGCCGCGGTGGGGCTGCCGGGAAAGGGCGCCGGGGCAGATTAACAACCGGGGGGGACGCGGCGCTCGTGTCACGCGTGTTGTAGAGCAGCTGTGCTCGGCGCCGCGATCAAGGGCTGGCACTTCCAATGTGCACCTCTCCGCACCGACGTGCCGGAAGCCACACTGGACAGGGACGTGCAGACAGGGCTGCATTTCAATGGGTTCGAGTTCCTGCCCCGCGAACCCACTGCTGGCTGCCCTCAGAGAAGCGTCCTGCACCTTAGATGAAACCGAAGAAATTTAAAGAAACTGAAGAAATGTTGGAAGAAAAGTAGAAACTGGCGCCACCTAGTTAGTGATGTGGAAACGCATGTTAATACTGGAGTAAAAACGATCAACGTCCACGTATTTAGCAGTGTAAATATGGCCCAAAGTGAAAGAACGATTACAGTCTGTAGGGTAAAAATGTGGTGATTGGTTTTTTTGGTGCTTTCAATATGTCACGCGGTCATGAGTAAAGTGGTTTTGTTGCGATCGGTCGTTTAATTTAGTCTTACAAATAGTTTAAATCTGAATATTCTAGTAAAGACGGACTGTTTTTGAATGAAGCCAAAGACACAAGCGCCACGTATGAGGAGGATTAAGTTACTTCACGATGGTCTGACACCTATTTCCTTGTTGTGAAATTTTTGCATGACTCATTGAGTCTTAAAAAGTTCAAACTGATTCTTCTTGGAAAAAGGGGGTGCAGTGGTGCAGTGGCGCAGTGGGTTGGACCGGGTCCTGCTCTCCGGTGGGTCTGGGGTTCGAGTCCCACTTGGGGTGCCTTGCGACAGACTAGCGTCCTGTCCTGGGTGTGTCCCCTCCCCCTCCAGCCTTGCCGGGTTAGGCTCTGGTTCCCCATGACCCCATATGGGACAAGCGGTTCAGAAAATGTGTGAGAGAGAGAGAGAGATAGAGAGAGATATTCTTCTTGGAATGAATGGTTATGGACCTTGGTCGTTCTTTCCTCTGCACCTTGGATCGGACACAATATTGCTGTGGACATTTAACAGAAAACACAAGGTGTCTGAGGTGTGCGTACGGTCTGATGTTTCTGCGCTTCCGACCAGAGTCTGTTCAAGCCGTGGTGAAAACAGGGTAATTTCATCTGTTTCATTGTATCGGCATAGCAAAAATGTGTCATAGAGCAGCTCTACGTGTTATGTATTTCCCACAGACGAGGCACAAACATTTCCCAGTTTATTTACGCATTTTCAATCAGCCGACGCGTGGCCCTACGAGCGCCAGTAAGAATGAGACCGCCTTCATTCAGTTCACTTCCACAGTGTTTATACTCCGCTCTGAGCACATAGTGATCATGTTTCTTCAAGGGATCAACTGACCATCAACAGTCAGCACTGAATGGGTGTCTGTGGAGATGATGGGTTTATATTTTCAACCTTTTGAAATCAGTTTTAATTTTAATGTGGCCGAGCGCTTATGAGACGTTAAAATAAGTCCCAAGCTGTTTATTAATTATAGAGACGTCTGAGATTTTTTCGGAACCAAATGAATTAATAAACCAACGGACGTCTCTAAAGCTTTTCTTCAGTCCTCCCTACCGGTGACACTGACTCTGGAGCTACAAAGAGCCCGGGTTACGGAGAAGCTTCCGGAAGCGGCTGCGCGTTCGGGTTCGGGAACGAGAGGACGTCCTCAGCGAAAAGGCAGCGCGACAGAATTGATGCAAGAGCGCAATGAACCTTCATCACCGTGTTCCGATCACCGTCTTTGCGAGAGTGGAGTCCACGCTCAGGTCCCCCTGTCCTCCAGGGACAGAAGGAACTGTTGGCGCCGAGGACTCGCGGAGCGCGCCGTCCCGTGTGAGTGGCACGCTCTTTTTTGCTCGGATAGAACAATTAAATGGGCTGTGGACGGTCCGCTGATCCCAGGCTGAATCCAATCCCAGGTGACCCCTGTCTGCTAGTCCCCCCCGTCCCCGCGCCGGGCTCGCTTTATTGGGCTCGTGGTCCTGTGTGGAGGGACTGATGGAACTGTGATCATCAGAGACGGGGTCGCGCAACCAAGTTTGACAAGACAATCAAAGGGGACGACACACCATTGTGCGGGACTGGATTAGGCGCTGCTTTAATGGCACCAGTAGGCCTGTTCTTTCACCGCTTCCTGTGACATCTTGGGCGTCCGTCTCGGCGGCATGAGGACCACATAAACATCCAGGGAGAAGAAAAAGGGGGGAGGGGGCAAAAAAAATTATATACATATATAATAGAAGAGAATAGAGTATCACATATATACATATATAGAACTATAATAAAATAATAATAATAATGATGTATTATTGTAAAGAAATAATTGTTTATGATAAGGTTCTAATCCTTTTTTAAGTCATTTTTGATATAATGTAACAATAGTGTATTCATATGTAATATGAAATTGTCTATCTTTGGATTGGATCTTACTTTTATCCAATATATTCATGAAAAATAGCAAATAATTATAAGAAAGAAGAGAAACAAAAGAATATAAGGAAACTATTAACAAAAGGGATTTACTTGTTTATACAGCTGGGTAATTTTTACTGTGTAGTTTAGGGTAAGTACATTGACCAATGACACACACACACACGTGGGAGCTGTGACTGGGGAAAATTTTCACTGTTATGCCACCTGCTGTTATGCCCAAATAAACCCATTTTATTAACAAGGGGTAAAGTAACGAACAGCCATTCAAAAATAAAATTATATTAGCAGTGTTACGCTGCTCAGCATCTATGGCTAATTTTCTTATTTATTTTTATTTTTTTAAGTTGAATATGTGCTGTTTCATAGCGGCTATTAATCATTCATCATTGGGCAGCTGCTACCGTAGTGGTTACAGCTGCTGCCTTTAGACCCAACGGCGACAGGTTTGAATCCCACCTCGACTGTAGTACTTTGGAACAAGGTACTTACCCTCACTTGCTCCACTAAAATTACTCTGCTGTACAAATGGGTAAAGGATGGTAAGTCGCTTTAGAGAAATGTGTATCAGTTAAATGAATAAATGTCAGTGATCAGGATTAAAGGTTAGGGTTAGGGTTAGATTTACTCCTCCTCACTGCAGAAGACTGGAAACAATCAATTGTTTTAATGAACAAACTGAATATGAAACGTGGCGCCTGATTACACACGTGACAGCGAGGGTCCTCTCTCTCTCTCTCTCTCTCTCTCTCTCTCTCTCTTTTCGCTCTCTCTCTTTCTCTCTCGCTTCTCTCTCTCTGTTTTCTCTCTCTCTCTCCTCTCTCTTTCTCTCTCCTCTCCCTCTCTATACTCTCTTTATCGCTTCTCTCTCTGTTTTCTCTCTTCTTCTCTCTCTCTATTCTCTCTCTTTTCCCCTCTTTCTCTCTCTATTCTCTCTCTTCTCTCATCCTCTCCCTTCTATACTCTCTTTCTCCTCGTACTTCTCTCTCGCTCTGTTTTCTCTCCTTCTCTCTCTCTCCTATTCTTCTCTCTTTTACCCTCTTTCTCCTCTCTATTCTCCTCCTCTTTGCTCTCTCTCTCTCTCTCTATTCTCTCTCGCTTTTCTCTTGTCCCTATCTCTCTTCTCTGTTTCTCTCCTTCTCTTCTCTCTCTCTTCCTCCGTCTTTCCTCTTTCTTTCTTTCCCTCTTCTCTCTCACTTCCTCTCTTCTCTCTGTTTTCTCTCTTTCTCTCTCTCTCTCTTCTCTCTCTCTCTATTCTCTCTCTTCTCTCTCTCTTCTCTCTTTCTCTCTCACTTCTCTCTCTCTCTGTTTTCTCTCTTCTCTCTCTCTTTCTCTCTATCTCCCTCTCGCTCTTCCTCGTTGTGCAGATGAGCATCGGACGCCGTTGAAAAGCGCCAATTAAAGCACAATACCGCGGCGGGTGGACGCAGAGCCCATACCCTTCCAGTGCGACCCCCTCCACCGCTCCCCCTCCCCCGCACCTCCCTCCAGCGGTGGGATTTTGCCGCGCCGGATGGTAAGAGGTGGCTGTCAAAGTGCCTGATTAATGACCTGGGTGAAACATGTCCAGTCACATTAGAGGCCCATGTATCTGGCCGGGTCCAGCCGGGTCCAGCGGGCCGCGCTTTGTTCTTGCAGGAAATAGTGTCAGCAGCCACTGGCATTTGCCCATAAAAAGATAAAGATTTACTGTCATCAGAGGGCAGATTAAAGCGCACAGCGCTGACATTGATTTTTACCAAAAATTCACATTTTGGGAAAACTCATTCCGGGGCGGGCCGAGATATGATCAGCTTATTTGGAAAGGGATAATATGGAATCTTCTCCAGAATGAACTTTGAAAGAAGTAAATTGTAAATATTGATTTCTGAAATGAACTGTCAATCTCGCTCGGCGAGATTATTCCTATCATCTCGTTTTGCGGCCGATGAATTCAAAAGTGCTGACGAAGTGGGGGCCGCGCCGGATCCCCGCCGCGGGGGCGGAGGGGCGGCGGGGGCGCAGTAATGGTTGTTCAGTTTCATCAGATAGCGGCGCAGATCTCATCAGCGGCAAAAATGAAATGAACTGTGACTCGGAATCGGGATCGCCGGCTCTTATCCCGGCAAAAATCGTCCGGCGGGCGCCGCGGCCCTTTCTATTATTTCAGGGTCACTTCATTATCGGTGCGGCCGCCGGGGCCGAATTGCCGCGAACAAAGCGGCCTTTCCTGTTTCACCCCGGGGTCGAGCGCCAGGCCGGCCTGATAGGCTCTCCGCGTGTCGGGGGGTTATCCTATTACCACTTAAGAGGTGCGCTGAAAGGTAGCAAATCTCGACCACTTGTTATCCCGACCTCGCTTTTTACTGCGTACGGGATGTACATTATTTCCACGAGGGGGCGAATATAATTCATCTTTCCTGTAATTGCTCCAATAGATTCCCACGTCGACCCGGAATCTCTCACCGCGGCGCCGGCATGGTACCGCACACGACGCAAGCGTGTGTGTGTGTGTGTGTGTGTGTGTGTGTGTGTGCGTGCGTGTTGGGGGTCCATGAGCACTCTGCAATGAGGAGCAGTCCAGAGTAGTAAAAACAGAGTACAGTAATGTCCTGTTGATAGCTTTCATGAGAAACTCTAAATTATCTGTTTCTCCGGAGGGAAAAATCCTTTTCTGTCTGCACTGCCTTCGAAGTCGCAAATGAAGTACAAAGTGTAAACGAGGTAACGGCCCTGCGAAGGAGGAGTGTGTTTGTAATCTGGGAGCGACTCCATTCTCTTCTTCCCTCCATGTGCCGCCTATCGATCGACGGCAGTGCACCGGTTCGATACGGACAGGGCCGCGCCTCTTTGATAGATACACCTGTGAAAAATGACGTTAGCCGGAGTGGGGAAATTTGTTCCTTCGAGATAAGGGGTGGAGAGGGAGGGGGGGCAAGAGGAGAAACCCACAGATAATCCAATTAAACGGCAATGTCCGTGTGCCACGTTACTCATATACCGGTTTCTGTTTGAAAATACACTGCTCACACAGTGTACTTGTTCAAGCCAACCAGAAGGACACAGGTTCAAATCCCCCTCCTGCTTTAGTACCTTCGATCAAGGCTCTCACCCAGAAGTGAAACAGTAAAGATTACTCTGCTGTATGAAAGGGTAAATGAGTATTCTGACACTTTAAATCGCTTCTGGAGAAAAACGATAGATTAATGAATAAATGTAAATACATTTACCTGCAGTGATTTAGCACATTTGTACAGTAAGCCACTTATACTGAATAGAGAGTATTTTTTATATTCATTATATGTTTCCCTGAGGTTTTAACAGAAGAAAGCTGTTAATCAGTGCCAGGATGTTTGTCCCATTCAGCCTTTATGGATTGTGTCTTAGTGTTTAAAGAGTTTTGGAGATACAAACAAATTGAGTTGTGAACGGAACTCCAGTATTATATCATATGGTTTTAGCCCCAGTGAACTGCAGGCTTGAAGGGGAAATAACGTGCACAGACCTTCTTTATGTTTGATGACACCTATTCGCATCGGAGCACAAACGGTGCTATAGGTGTCCGATTTGAGTGAGTTGCCCTGCTGTGTCTGCAGTTGGTCTCTGCAGATTTCTAAGGACGTGTGTACAGTGATATAGCCCCCGGGGGTTGACAACGGGGGGGTCGTAGATGAACACGCCGCCGTCGAGGTGAAGTCCGCTGGCCCGCCGGCCTATCAAAGGTGGAGGAGAAAGGACACATGGTCCGAGCACCCCCCACCCCCACCCCTCGTCGCGGGGCGAAACGTGCCGTCTCCGCTCGATGTTATCTCTGGAAAGCGATCTCCTCCTAGGGGAGGCCGGCGCTGAGATCTCCCACAAACACCTCCTGGCACGAGGGGCCCAGGGCTTCGGTTACAGCGAACCGCCGCCGACCGCGACTCGGGGGCCACCGTGCGCTCGAGTGTCGAGGAGGAGGAGCGATGGCTCGCGGAAGCACCCGGAAGGATCGTTCCGACGTGTCGTACAGCCTGCTGTCGGCACATCTATCGGCACACGTACACACGAAGAGCAGGGTAAAACTGAGCCGTGGGCCGCCAAAGAGTCTCGGTTATGATGCTCATAGTCTCAAGTCTCATTTATTTCAGAAACAGAGTGTAAAACATCTGCCAGAGAAACAAACAAACAACAACAACAACGTCTGCTGCTATTTGAAATAGCTTTAAGACTTTGCTTTTTAAATAATAACAATGTAAATTTTCTTGTTTGGCCGAATTACAAAATTAGTGAGAATACTTTTTGCAACGTTTGTTGATTATAATGAAGCCCGAATTTTCAGTTAAGTTTTAAATGCAAAAACAAACACGTTATTGAAATTAATAGTAATATTTACAATTGAATTGTTTAACATTATCCTCTAGAGGAGGTATGCGGTAGGTGTTGACCTTCATGGACTGGATCCAGCGACAGGGACATTTTCTTTTCAGTTATTAATAAGCCTATTTAAATTTAATATACCTGTACATCAAGGTACTAACCCTGAACTGATACAGTAAAAATTACTACGCTATATAAATGGATAAATCAGTGTACGTAGCCTAGTTTACAAACATAAAAGTGTAAGACATTGGAGAAAAGGCATTATGATGCAGAAATGAAGATAAATGATTAAATTTATGAGTTGTCACCTATTTTTAATTTAAAAAAATAAAAACGAAACAATTTTTCCTTTTTTGTGAGTTGAACCCTAAAACAGACACCTCTCTCTCTCTCTATCCGTAGATGAGCTCATTCTGCACAGATGCATGTGGTCATTTTACTGACCGCCTCTGTGACCTCGACGCTCACAAGCCCAAGGAGGACAATGCAGGTTCCGTCCCCTGGTGAGGGGGATTGTGGGTAGGCGTGCTGTCCACCTCCGGAAAGAGAATCTCCTAACAAAGGGTGAGCGCTTGACCTTGTCGGCCCCCGAGGTGTCAGTTTCTGCGAAGGCGCTAAACCTCTTCTTCCTTCCTCTCGGGAGAAAGATCAGGACCAGAGCCAGAAGGACCTCCTCAAGGGAGATTTAAAAAAAAAAAAGCGGTTAAGGTACACAAGGCCCTGCACTTTGTTAATTTTATATTTAGCCTATTTTGCCTCTGTCTTGTTTGAGCCCTAAAAATTTTAAACTCTCCTGAGATTCTATGAATAAAAGGGACAGAGAGAGAGAGAAAAAGATCTACTTGACATGTTTGACATGAAAGGTTCAAATAAAGGTGAATGAGGCTGTTTGAGGTTAGAGCTCTCCCCGTGCAGTCAGAAGGTCCTTAGTTCAAATCCCCCACCTGCTGTAACATAGGACATCTCTCGCTGTTACGCCTCCTTTGAAACACAATTAATTCACTCGAAATCCAGGTGCAAATCTTTCTTCTAGCTGTAACACCTGCGATCAAGGCATTTACCATAAATTGATACAGTAAAAATGACCCAGCTGAAAAATGGGTAAATCAGTGTATGCAGCTTAAACACTGGAAGTCACCTTGTGGAGAAGTTAAATTAACCCAAAATGTAAATGTTACTTTTGAGTCAATAAGCTGTGTCTTGGAGTCCACACTAGTTTCATTTCTGTGGATCTTTCACACACATGAAATATTGTAAAAAGGCGGTAAAAGCCTCTAAGTGGAGGCGTGTCTAATAGCGTTGCTTCGAAGCTCGGGGGTCTGTGGACTGGGGTTTAGGTTGGTTGACTCCCGCAGTAAATAATACGTCCGCGGGGCAGTTATGTGATACCCCCGCTGGGGGCCGTTCCCACTTCCCCTAATTAAGCAACGCCGAAACTCTCCTCCGCTTACCCATGTTCCCCCAGCGCTGGGGGTGTGGGGGGGCAAGGATGAGGACGAGCGGGACAGGGCTGCACATCATGTATCAACATGAATGATATTGAATAAATAAATCGAGACGTGGGGGGGGGTACCAAGCCCATTGCCTCTCCACCCCCCCCACCCCAAACAGCTTTCGTTTTTTCAAGAAGTGTAAAAAAGTTCAATTAAAGAAAGAAGTATTCAGGCTTAAAGGTGTGAGAACTCCAGTTTCGTCTGAGAGCACAGGATAATTTAAAGAGCTGAAATGTAGCAGAAGAGGGGATTTGATGCATTTTAAATGAAATGAGGAGAGGGCGCCTTAATCGTGTTGTGTCTTCAAACTCTATTTATGTAATGTCTTTTGACATAGTTGAGGCAGCGACACGGGGACCCCCTCTCTCACATGTACACACGCAGTTTTATCTTATATTAAACACGCCGGCTGCTCCTCCTACGAACTTTTCAGTTACACATTTTCTAAACGTTTTCCAACATATACATTAGTTTTTAGTTGCATTTTCATCACTTATACGTTTTCTCAGATTATGGACTTGTGCGAACTCAGCGTGCTTACCCTCCCAGCAGATAGATGGCGGTAAAGAGCATCCAAACAGGAATGTGTGATCCAGATGAAGATCGTTGTGTGCGTTGATGGGAAAAATTGATCAGCACTGAACATGATTTTTTTTTCTATTTTTAGCTATGTCAAATCAACTTAATGTAGCTGAAAATCAATAAAAATATTAAAATAAAACATGTTTAAAAGTATTTATTGTTTGTTACAGCTATGTCACACACTTTCACAAAATCACAAACACATACACATCACGGGATGTTTGTATTTTTAAGCTTCCATCGATTGTGATTTGGAGAAAACGGGTTAAAATTCCTCTGAAGTTACAAGCAAAATGAGTTACGAACAGATTTGTGTTTGTCGGCTGAAGAGCCGGTGAACACACACTGTAGTATACCGTACACACCAGACCCACGTTGTCGCTGTTCAGGGACACCGAGTTCACTGTTGACCGCATGCACAGAGTTCTTCCGGAAAGTTCTGTCCTCCACTTGTGTCCTCCGTGTTGAAATGGGTGTATCCACTGTGGCTGTGACTGAGTCCATCCATCAGGCTGCCTGCTGCTCGTCCTCTTCTTCCTTTTCCTGCGACTTGTCCAATCATCTGCACCATCTTTCTGCAAGAATCCGACTTTCTCACGACGTGTCCAAAGTGCGATAGCCTCGGTCTCATCGCCCGATGAGTCGCGCAGCTCGATTTAGATCACATGACAGCGTGAGAGAAGCCATCGAGATATTCCCAGAACATGGAAAAGCAGCTCCACGGGCTGCGGCGACATCACCGGTACAGATGACTGTATCGTCGCTATTCACAACTCGCTCTTCGAAAGTGACACATTTCCTATTGTCACCAGTTTAATATTCAGAGCAACACTTGTTTATCTCATTTCTGCTCTCCCCAAAATCACCACCCCCCACACCCACACGCACGAACACACACGGCCCCTCCGCCGAGACCGCCGCGCGACGCGAAGCCAGCGCCACGGCCGCGGATCGCCATGCAGATGGCCCCTGTCGCTAATGGGAAGGCGAGGGGATCGATAAGGCGCAGGCGATGAGAGGGCCCTTGTTCGCAGGGGCCAGTAATCCTGATGAATAATGTTGCTGTCATAACAGCGCGGATAATCTAGCGCTGACACTTAGTGCTGTGATAGATCGCCTGCCAGGCGAAAGCCGTCACGCCGCCACGCCAAACGGCCCATGACAACTTGTGAAATATTCATCTTGCGCCGGAGCGTGACTCCGCCGGGGCCCGCGTTCCGATCGCACATTTTAATGAAAACAAAACAAAAAGGGGCCCCTCCTTCCCGTTGTTTGACGCATCGCTTGTTCGAGTTCCTTTTTTTGCGCCTTCCGTGTAAAACACGGCGAGCAGAATTAGCGTGTGTGTTCTGAATACGTTTGGGGCCCCGCGCTCGCGCCGTCGACTTTGTCGCCGCTTTGGTTTTTGGATGAACGGCAAACGTAAACGGAACCGGCGAACGATCGAGCCCATTTCGGGTTGCGCCACGGAGTCTTTACAGAACGGCCGAGCGCACCGGCGAAGCGCGCGGCGGCTCCTTTCGATGACAGGCCGCGAGGAGCACATTGAATCAATTACATAATTTTACGGTTCCTAACAAGCATGTCAGGGGAAACATATGCAGCCTGTAAATTTTAAGGGGGTTCTAATGACTTTGGAGAATAAACAGTCTTTGACCAAAGTTGGACCGCAGGCGCAGAGGCCTCTTAAGGTGGGCGTGGGGAGCAGCGCACTCACGCTCCGGAAATCTCCCCACACGATCCATTCGTGTAACCGAGACCGTCCGCGTACAGTTGGCTTGGGCGAACGAGCTTTGACAGGGCCGTTTGCGCGACGCTATGGGGCCTCCGAACGAAAGCGTTAAAATTGATTCGAGTCCCGACTCCCTTATCTAACCGCGGTTTTAATATGATTTATTACTTCAAAGCAATAAAATCTCTCGTTGACAGAGAAGAAGTGCTCACTCGCTCGTCATCCCCCTGGGCGCAGAGTGTGGGTCGGCCGATCGGTAGCGCCCCCCGCCGGACACCCGGAGAAGAGCGACAGCGCGAAGGAAGGTTGGGGGGTCTTTCATCCGGGTGCTCACAGGTTACGTCTTCAGAAAGGACCCCGCTGTTCCAACTTGGCCAAAATGAATAACCTGTCAAAAAACGACTGGGTGTAAACGCGGTTCTGAAGGTTTCCTTTCGGCCCCTCGCTGTAACCGCGCCGACCGAGCGCGCAGACCTGGCCCGCCTTAAACTATTGTGTATGCTGTACAACTGTTTGTGCTGTTTTACATAAGCTGTACCATCATATGACTTTGTATTCTGAATTTAAATCGGGGAGATGTTTCGTCCCCCCCTCCCCCCACAAACTGGACATTCTACACTTTTCTATAAATCTTAAAAAATGCACTACGGCAAAGTAATTCACAGTTAAAACAACAACTTCAGCACAGAAATAAAGACTGTATTGTGTGGTTCTGAGCTATACTTACGCAAATACAAACCATACTGGAAAATGTATTAATTCCATTTCCGTAAATATAAACCATGCCTGGGTAAATAAAAGCAAACAAACAACAAACATACCCGAATAAATATCAAGCATACTTCAGTAATGGTAAGCCATGCTTGAGCATATACTTTACATAAAATAAACCTGAGGAAATAGAAAATGTACACAAGTGAAAATAAACCAGATTTCAGTCAATACTCACAATAATAAGATAAGATAAGATAGGATAAGATACTTTGTTTCCATTGTATGCAATACAATGAAAATTTGTGTGACAACCCTTAGAGGAACTGCAGCAGAAAGAACTTTTGAAATTAATTAATTAAATAAATGAATAAATAAATAAAAACTATGCTTGACTAAACATAAACTATATGTGAGTAAAGATAAAGTGTATATCAGTAAACGTGAACTTTTTTACTGCAGATACAAACAAAGTGTAGAAGGTAAAGCTGCTGTACATCAGGCATGTGTTACAGAAAGAAAGAAATGGAAGAAAAGTCTGCGCCGGAAACATAGTACGGGATGCACAGCGCAAGAGGGCTTCCATTGTGGCCGCGCGTTTGGACTCAGCGCCGCTAAAGCAGCCGCATTATTCACATGTAAATCCGCGCTCAATCGCCGAGGCCCAGATAAGCAAGACGTATGCGCTGTCGGCGGGGAAAACCAAACCGTGCGTAATGTGTTGCATCGCCGGAAGACGGAGGGCCAGATTAGGGTGAAGAATTGGCCAGGAGAAGCCCTGAGCTCATCAGTGGGTATTTATCACCATATTCGCACGTCTTGGGGGAAACAAACTGTGAAAAACGCCCAAGTTTCCTTCAAACCTTTATTTAATTATAATGGATTCTAAAGAGATACTGTAATAGGAGGCCGCTATCTAAGGAGCCTCATTATCTGAGGCCTCGTCTATGGCTCTGTGTGCCATACGGTACTGTAGAATACGGATAGAGTAGCGACCCACGGTCACGCAGATTGTAGACGGGCGCATATGGCTGTAATAACAGGCCCATATATTGGTAAATGAAAAATTACATCAATGATGTACGATTATCATTTAGAGGGGAGCTCTCAGCCGACGACTGCGGGTGGATCATAATCGCTTTCCATCTGGAAACATGACTGAGTGTCGAGGACAGAGCAGCAGAGCACTCTCTAGGACTCAAACCAGCAACCTTTGGAGTCAGGCGGTTTATTGGACGCAATGATAGCTGCTTCGCCTTGAATTTGTAAGGCAAATTCACGGTAAACTCCGACCGCTGCTCGTGAATGTAGATCGGAAGCCTAAAACTCAAGGCATCGGCCCCAAACAAAAGGATTCGACACTGCTTCGCTCGTCCCGGTATTGGTTCATAACTTAAGTGTTCTGGTTTGCTCCTGAATTTTCTTATAAATGATTCATCTGACTCCTCCGTCGAAGGTGATTGGCCAGTGTTTGGAGCAGGGTGAATCATTTATTAGTGTGATCTATTACTCCGTCAGCTCTGGGTAAGAACCTCGATAAGGGCACTAGAGCAGGATTGGGATTTGAACCCGCGATCTTCAACGGCATGGCTAAAGGTTAGCATCAAGAAAGCTAGCGCTCTGCTGAAAGCGATGCGCTGGATTTCACAATAGCAGTTTTTACCTCCAGCCGTGCCTGCAGCTGCCAGCGCGTTTTTTACCGGGCAGCCGAAGGGTGCGAGGCGGGCGAGCGGCCGAAAGCGCGGAGAAAAAAAGCCAAAAGCTAATTTCTGTCGGCAAGCGGCTCGCGAGCGAGAGCACGATGATGGGGTCCCTCCGAGTTCCCACACCGGGTCAGCTGGGGAATACAGATCCCCATTTCAGATACTGTCCCGCAATCTCTTATCCTCTACAGCTGTCCGCAAGTAAACAACAAAACAAAAATACATCAATAAATAAAAAAAAAAAAAAATCCTCAAGTCAAACAGTCCACTTCCCCTTTTATATGTTTTCTTCTCCCTCCATTTTTCGGCCTTTTCGCTGCGATAGCCATCAAAGTCATAACTGCTAGCTATCCCTTAACTGGAACTTTTCCATTTACAAATTGATTTGTTTCCGCCAGTATATCTCTGCGATGAGAGAATATGCGCACGTGTGTGTGTGTGTGTGTGTGTGTGTTTGCATGTAGGCCTACGTGCGTGCGTGTAAGAAAGGGGCTCATTTTCTCCGTTGAACATGCCGTCATCTTTTTGAGGGTGAATCCACTTTTATTAACTGCAGGTAGTGGAGGCTAGAAAGGGGAAATATCGCGGCGAGGTGTTAATTTGCTATGTTTGTAGTTTTCAGCCCCCTCCCCCGCACCCGCCCCCGCCCTGCTATTTAGGCCAACGTGCGACGCAAACATGCTCCGTTGAGTGCGGCATCTGCTCCGTGTCACAAGGTAGCGCGGTGCCTTTTTCAACGTGGCCTAATGGCCTCCGACGTCGCGCTCTTATAAATATTGGGCGGCGGTAATAAGGAGCACTAATTCCCGCGACGCGACTAAGAACTCCCGGCCGCGCGCAGACATGCTAATCTAATTATGAAGGCGGCGGAGCCCGACGACGGTGGCGGCGGCGGCGGCGGCGGCGGCGCTCTCGCGCTTAGCATTCAGCCGGTCGGGTTTCCGGCAGATGTGCCGCGAAATTAATTTCCTCTGGTGTAACCAGAGACCCTCCGTTACGCAATTTCCATTTCACAGATGATAACCTATTATCACTTTATTCAAGGAAATGTGTTAATAGCCACGAGGAAGGCTGAATTATTCATATTCGGCTCATTCCCATTCCGCCGGCGCGCCCCGCTCTTTTCATGCATTCGGAGAGGGCTAATGTAAACATGACCGTATCCTTGTAAATTGGCTTGTAGAGGAGGCTGTTAGCATATTGCCTGGGGACCGATCCCGGCCGAGGATAACGGCCGATATCTGCGAAGTGCGCAGGGCGCGCGGCGGGCGGCTTCCAGGTGGTAGCGTGCGCTAATGGGAGCCGGGTCAAACGCGTCAGCTGTTGGCACGGCTTTTCCGGAGCTCGGGAGCCGTGCGGACTGGGACGGCCCGCCCGGAGGGTCTCCGCGGCGGGGGGGCGGGGAGGGAGGATTCCTCCACCTGGCAGGGCCTGGGCCGCTTCTGCAAATAAATACACAACGGGGACAGCGGAGCGCCACTTAAAGAGTCCTTGGAATTTGTCCAGCGGGTGGCGTAGCGGTTAGGACTGCCGCCTTGCGATTGGAAAGTGCCGGGCATCGATCCCCCGCTGCTGCTGTAGTACAGTTCAGCTGCTTAACCTGAACTGGTGGAGTACAATTACTTCACTGTAAGTAGCTTAATGTGCAAACTTAACACTCTAAGATGCCTTTAACAAAAGTGTCGGGTAAATTTTCATCAGTTCCATTACATTTATTTACTTATCAGATGCTTTTCGCCAAAGCAACTTCCAATGAACTCTATGTAGTGTTACTATCAGCCCACACACCTTATTCACCGTGGTGACTTACACTGCTAGATACACTATTTACACTGGGTCACTCATCCGTACGTCAGTGGAACACACACTCTCTGTGTCACTCACACACCAATCTACCCGAACAGCACGTCTTTGGAGTGTGGGAGGAAGCCAGAGCACCCAGAGGAAACCCACACAAACATGGGGAGAACATGGAAACTCCACACAGACTGAGTGGGGATCAAACCCATGTCCTCTCGTACCACTGAGACGCTGTGAGACAGCAATGCTACTCGCTGTGCCACTGCTCCACCCATGGCACTAATATTAGCCTCTCTTATTTTTTAACCATTAATTAACAGCCTCTGTTATTTTTATACACTTTTAAGTTAAATTGTATTATTTAAATGGCTCAGTTGTTTGGCAGTGTTTTTTAAGGAGTTCCATGTTCAAATACTGTGTTTTCACCCCAGTGTGTCAAAATAAGTGCTGCACCAGTTAAGCGAGGGAAACAGGTGAGTATGAAAACCACACGTCCCACCACGGAGAACCCCAACACACCCTGATCTGTCCTCACTTAGTTTCTTTATTATGTTTGTCTGAAATCCTGCTTCGAAGAGAGTTACTGTCATCCGTCTGCACCGAGACCGAGCCAACTGCGGTGATGTAGCCACGTGCCCTGGTGCCCTGAGCCCCACACCCAACCCCTGCCCATCTGTTACATTTTAATTCCCAGGAGGGGAGGGACACACACCTTGTCAGGGGGTTCAGGGTGTCTGGTGTGGGACATGCCCCTTTGAGACATGTTAAGCACATGGATAGCAGTAGGACAGCCTCCCTTGTCCCGCGAGAAAGTAGAGGACGCTTAGTTTATCGGGATGCTCATGAGAGTCGTACAATGGACAGATATGAGGGTATCACCGTCACTTTAATAGTAGATATGAGAACGCAAACGAGGAATAAGTTCTGATAATGATTTTTTTTTAAATAATTGAATTATTATACAGAAACAGCAGGGGAACTTTGGAATTAAAATACAAGAAAAATAAAAAATGAAAATACTATCCCATAGTACTTGATTCTTTGACCCTGGCCTGGACAAATTATGAGTGAAAACGGATAATAAACTGAAAACAGGAAGGAACTTTTCTACAAAACAATGATGTCTTAAGTACTAGGAAGATAATAAGGAGAAAACAAATTGCTGGACGTCGCTTCTATCGGATTTGTTTGGGCTTGAGTGGATGTACAGGTATAGGGAGAGGGTCTAATGGCATTATAACTAGGGAGAGACGGCCACAGTTTCATGTTTTCCCAATGTTTTGTTTTTCAAAACTTAAACTATACGTTGAGATCTTAAAAAAAAAAAAAAAATTAATTAAACACACATATGTACAATATGCTTATGAGAATGGGAAGTTATTGTCTACCACAATAAGATATTTTGCTTGGAAGATGTTATTTCTATGGGGGGGGGGGGGGGGGGGAGTGTTGGAAAGAGTCGGTGAAGCAGCACACAGAGTTGGCATCATCCAGCTCCCCCCACTCCCCTTAAAAAGTGTTTTCTGTCCATCAGCAGTCCGTGTCAGCAGAGGTCAAAGAGCCACCCTTCACCCCCTGCCCCCCACCCCACCCTCACCCTCATCTGCCCGCAGTGGGATCCCACCTCCTGCGAGCACCCGCCATAAATTTTGCATAAATGCAGAGCGACACATGAATTAAGATGTAATTATCTGCCATTTGCTGAGCAAAGACAGGACATATTTGCCGTGTCAAGTTTCGGACCCCCGGGATAGTGGGGGGGGGTGGCGACTCTGGCTTCTATTTCGCACATGACACGGGGGTGTCTCACTGCACCAGTATCAGAACGCACAAGTAAACATTGCCATAGGAACCTGGTAAACCTGAAAAGAGCAGGATTTTTCAAGACGATTCAGTGCAATTTTTTTCCCGATCACCTGCTCGGAGACGAGAGGCGAAAGACACTTTCGTTCGTTTAGTGCGGGGAGAATTTCCGAAAGACCTGAAACACGCCCTGCGTACACAGGGCCTCATCACAGTTACGAATCCAAGCATCGTAGATGGCGCTCATAACCAAAGCGCAGCTTCTGAAGGAATTCCATCATACCTCTTACTGGAAAACCATGATCTTGTTTTACCAAATGTCCACGAAATTAATTTTTAATTAATAGGACGTGTCCACTGCATTTTCTTTCTGTCATAACCGTTTTAGAGATTGGCACGAGTACTGTACCGATCGATTTATTCACATTGTTAATGTCCCTGTCGCTGGCTCTTTGAGCAGTGCACCCGGGTTCAAGGGACAGGCGAGGGACGTCTTTAATGGACGTTCTCTTTTCCGATTGCTCCAATAATGCGGCATTAAGATTACATTTCACTACAGGCCTCTTTATTGCGGAGATTAAGCAAGAGCAAATGCTTTTTAGCATTTCTCTGAAAGCTTTCAATGAGCCAGAGTTTTGCTTTTATGAGCAAAAAAATCTGATTATATTTGACATAAATTTGAATCAAGCTCTATTTAACGTCCATTGCTATGGGAGCGGTGTATTACCCGAGTAACCAAGTGAGCCGAGGCGCGTCCTTGCGTCCGATAATATGCACTCATAAAGTGAATAAAGTGATGCATTCCAGGCAATGATGTAGCTGGTCCTCATCAGGCCAAATTAATTTATTCTGAATTATATACTGTTATCATTGTGACAAACAAGACATGTTTCCATACTTTATTCATCTTTAGTTATACTGTAGTTACGCTGTTGTTTGATATGTATTTGAAATTAATATATTTTTCAGTAGCCTCCGCATTGCTTTTCCGAAAAAGACAATATTTAACCCCGAACAGCATTGAATTAATTACATCTAACATCTGTGCAATGTATTTTTAGCAATGGTTTCACTTCAGTGATTCTCTATTAACATTTTTATCCTGCAAAATTACAACTATATGTATTTTCATTTATTCGGTAAAATTTCAAACAAAAATATTATAAGGCTTAAACAAACACAGTGTATTGTTATAAAAACCACTAATGGTCAGTACATTAGTACTCAGCTTTTTTTTTTTAAATCCTTTATTTTTTAAAGGATTGTTGAGGCCTGGCGCTTTTCGTTAATGTTGAAGCTGTGAAACTCACACACACACACACACACACACACACGATGGATTATGACTTATGACACCGAGGGAGAAGTGCAGCAAGAGGAGGATGATGATACCGTGGTGCCCAGTGCAGCCCAGACACTAGATGGCACTCCAGCTCCCACAATGCCAGCAGAGGGGCGCTCGCACACTGCTCAAACACCGCTCACACGCACAGCACAGGGTTCCCGGCTGATCAATGTGCCCTTCAGTGGAAGGACTTCATCCTGCTTTAAGTTCAAATAAAAGGGATCATTTAAAGTGCTGCAGTCTAACCGAGTTTCATGTAAATGGACGCCTGGTTCCCCCGGTGCCCCGGCCACACCGGGGTGTTTCCGGCGGTATGGCTATGGCCGTCTGCCTCTTACACCCTCCAACCGGTAAAATGATGGTGAACCACCAGCCTCAGTGAGTCTATGCCAACCCACAATTTATTACTATATTTTACTCCTGTTTTACCTAATTTACAGACATGAGCATGGTCACTGGGTCTACTCGGTGTGCTGCTCTTCCTCCGGCGTTTCTGCTGTGTGTTCCGTTGCCTTCGTTCTAATCGCCTTTGTCTTATGCTTTTGAAAAAAAATTCTGAGCAGGATTCATAAAATAAGGTGAAGAAAAAATGCATGGAAGAGAAAAAAGAGGCAAAAAAGTCTGATTTTATTTACCTCAATTTCTGTGTTGCTGTAAAGTCCTCAGGCCTCTAAATGGAGTGAACTGTGAACATGTTTCCGTGCATCTAGAAGAAGAGCTCATGACTAAAATAGCATCATGCAGTCTTTGAAGATGGGGAATTAAAATGTAAGTGACTTCTGGAAGACTGTGTGTCCGAATGTGCCTGTCCGTGTATGTGTGTGTGTGTGTGTGTGTGTGTGTGTGTGTGTTTCAGTGTGCAGGTGTAACAGCTGCTTATACGTATGTGTTCATATGTGTTAGTGTGTATCATGTTTGTTGTTTCACATTTACACCAGGTGTAGAAACACAAAATGTTTGAGCGGTGATGGAGATATAATGCGAGCTCAGCCTCACACACACACACACACACACACACACACACACACACACACACACACAGCTCTTGCGGTGTACTTTTCAGCAACAGATAAAAACTAAAAATTAAACATATACATGTATATAAACACACACACACATACAGTATATATGAAAACGGTGACACTGACATCCAACAGAATTGACCTGTTATGCATTTTAACTTTCAAAATCTGAGAAAACTGTGCTAAATGTCCCTGAAAAGAAACAATTTTGTTGTGCAAAGAAATGTTCATTGTCCCAGTGAGCGTTCTGAGTCTACAGTGTGTGTCCCAAGTGCACGTGTCAGCGAGGTGTCAATACCCCCCGCCGGGGAACAGTGACATTGATCAGAAAGGACGTTGGCGGTGCTTCGCCCAAACGCTCACCATATGCCTCGGGCCGTCGGGGCCCGATGGGCTGTTGGCGCTCGCTGTTCGAGGGCCACTTTGGGCCGACATCATTACTGCGTTTTTACGGTACGTCTCGAGGCGACCGGCGGCCGGCACTAAAGTCACCGGGACACTTTAGTGAGAGCTCAGCGGCGCCCCCTGTAGTAGAAAAGGATGAGCAGGAGATGCGGAAGTGTCCTCACCCACCTCTGGCAGCCTCGTGATGTCAACAGGTTTGCCTTTGGGGTTCATTTAGCAGCAGCCGTACTTCTTTGGTCCTCAGGTTGAGCCTCTATTAAGTTTCACTTGCAATGGTTCCACAGTTTTATTCTTTCCATCATTGTTTTTGGGGCTCTTGTTGCCACGTTCGGAAGAGACGCCTCCACCGAGATGTTTCTCTGACTGCAGGGTCCCTCATCCTTGCGAGGACCACACTGACAGCAGGAGTGGACGTGGAGCGCAACCTGAGACATTCATGACGACTGAGTGCAGCTCCAGCGATGGATGGCACCGTTTCGTTTGGGGCCCTTAAGGGACGTCCCAACAAGGGGTGGGGGAGGGTTAAACCCCCTGAATTGATTCCCACGGCACCTTATTGCATGCATCAATTTTTCCAGCTGCAAATATGGCTGAAGGACCGGTCCAGGTGGGTAAATAAAAAAATGTAATTAAACTAAATTAAATTAAAAATAAATAAATTAATGAATGAAAAAAAATTAAAATTAAACCACCAAACAAAAGGCTTCCAGTCCACTTGTTCATAACATGATTTCAGTTCATTTAATACGCTTACTTTTGGAAATGCCTTTTTTAAGAGGGGGAAAAAAAAAACTAATTTTGCCGAGCTCTGCGACCCCGTTCATTATGGAGCGCTAAAAACATGCCGATACCATCGTGTCTTATTAAACGTCCCATTTGCTTAACAAGCAAGCTTTGTTTATCACAACAATGTTCACAGGTTGTTTGCACTTTTAAATTAGAATTAAGGAGGGAAAAAAAAAGTTAAGCCATTATGCGTAAGGGCCTGAAATGAAGAAATTGACGTGAAATAATTAGCTACGTTTTGAGCGCTAGATTGTTTTCTCAGCAGATGTTCGAACCTGCAGCCCCGTCGGGAGGAGTACGGGTCCTTCATCGCTCTGCTGTCCAGTCCGTAACTGCTCCGCTACCCCCCGTCTCGTCCCCCACCCCCCACCGAGACGGCGTCCTGCGGTGACGCTCCTCTCATTCCCCCTGTTGCGTCTCATCGTACGTGCACCTACAGCTACAAATCATACAGTGGAGATGGATTCCGTGAAAACGGGACCACCTGCAGGGTGGGCTCTTGCTCAGCGGGGGCTTCGGGTCCCAGCAGCCGCCAACCGAAGCACCCAACGCTGTCCCGAGGACACACACCGGCAGTGCGTCTCTCACAGATACAACGATCGCGATTTTTCCAACGAACATCTACGTGGGGCGACAGAGCTGCAGGTTCGAGACTCCGAAATAAGTGCTGATCTGATTTCCATCATAAAGTTGGAAGAAAGGTCACTCGTCGCAGAAAGTGTTCAAAACAATCGGGCGAATGACAATTCGAGGCACTCGGGCGAGACTAGAAGCCGACTTCCTGTGTTCTGAGGTTGCCATAACGTGCACTTCCTGTTTCCCCTTGGCTACCGCAACCTGCTCCACGTGTACCCTAGTGCCAAATGCTTTCTCATTCGGGCGAATGCAAATGGCTAACATAAATAAAAAAATATCATTGACCGCGCTGGGGGGTTCTTGTGTTCGTTAACATTTGCCAGGCGACACGCGTTAGCGTTCTCGCTCCCAGGTATGGCCCGGTGCTACGAACGACAGCGGTGCCCGTCTCCAGATGCCGAAGCTCCTCCGCAGCAATATAACCGAACTGAAGTAACTTGTGAGGCACATGCAAATTTGTTTTGCCCCCCTTCCCAGTTTCCGGGGCTCAACCGGAGGGGGTTTCGTTTCGCCGTGACTGACTGACGGACGGACGGACGGAGGGACGGACGGACGGACGGTTGGGCGGCAACCGCTGTTTGGTAAGCATGTGCACCTCGAGATCTCTCATAATATTAGTTAAAATCAATGTGCTGCTTTTTTAATTATTGCTCATGGTAGAAAGCGGGAGAGGCTCATTTAAGCCGGGATCGATATCGGAGAGGGATTGGTGGACGGCGGCGCAGTACATCAGGCGCCTTGATGTGAAAATCATTGGGCCTGTGTAGCGCCGGCTTGAGGTTATCAGCGCGGTTAGTCCCCAGCTGGCTCGGGGGCAGCGTAATGGGTGAACCCTCCGTGAACCAGCACTCTCTGAGAAAAGTTGTTACCCGGAATACACATCATACTTATCTATCAGAAATAAAACAGGTAGAGACCCCCCCTCCCCCCCGAGCCTCCTCTCCCCTCCCCTCCCCTCCCCTCCCCTCCCCTCCCCCCTCGAACCCAGCGCAGCCGGTCGCCTCCTCATTGATTGTCTCGCCCGGGCAGGCGGCGTCCTCCCTCTCCCGCGATCCCGCCTTCCGCCCTCATCCCAATGCCGACGAGTTCTTTGTGCGCCCCGGGAGCCTTTTATTATCTTATCTGTCCCTTGACCGCGGCGATCGTTGGGCCGCCTGACCGCCTGACCGCCCGAGCGCCTCCCCGTGCCGCGCCGCCCCCGTCCGGCCGCCACGGGTTAATAACTTGGGCCTTCGCACATTATTTAAGGGCACTGAGGAGAAGTGTAACGCTCTTCTCTTTCCTTTTCATTTGGATTCACCTTTGACCTCTGTCTGGACCCCCCCTCCCCCCCATCTCAACCTGTACCAGGAAAACACACACACACACACACACACACACACACACACACACTCTTCCTGGGAGGGTGCAGGCTCCATCCCTCTCCTCCATCACGCGTCCAAGTCTTGCGGCTCCAAACGGATACAAATGATGTTAATCTATGAATGTGTGGGGCGGCTCCTCGCACCCGCTGCCGTTATCCGTCACAATTTCCATCTGCGACGGGATGCTTTGCGGAGAGACGCGCAAGTTAAAGAGCAAATAATTGTGTTCATCAGTTAGGCCGTGGCGCGCTTTTCAATGAGCTTCCACATCAACTTTGTTTTCCTATGATGATTTATTTATGTCTCGAGAAGAACACAGGGAGGCGCCGTGCGCCCCATTCGTTACTATTACATTCCTACGTTCTTCAGAACAGGTAACTGGAGGGCCGCTCATCCGGGGCTGTGCAGCTCTACTCCCAAGAAGTGGAGAAAAAACACATTATTTTTCATTACTTATTCATTTATCTTAAGCTGAGGTAGCGATTTATACAGCAGGGTAATTTTTACTGTATCCATTCAGGGTAAGTATCTTGATGAAAGGTACTACAGCAAGACTCAGATTTCAGATTGCGAGACAACGACTCTAACCACTGCGCCACCTGCTGGACCAACACTTGAAACAGAAAGTATTCTGGACGATGCTCCCCGGTTGCATCAGGAGGCCTGAGCCTCGTACCATTGTGCGCCGCAATTAAAAATACTTCAAATGCATTTATTTGTGTAATTGTACCATTTATAAAGCTATTTTTATTGCATCAATTGAAAGGGCTTAGAATAACAGTAGGACACAGAAGTGGGGATTTGAACCCGGGTCCTAACCACAGCGCCACCTGCTGTCCCTTATGTGGCAGGTTTGTCGATTTTGTATTTGGATAATACAAACTGATAACTTGTCAAAACATCAGCAGGTGGCGTAGTAATTAGAGCCATCAAGTGCAACCATAGGACCCGGGTTCAAATCGCACTGCTGCTGTAGTATTCTGAGGTTCTCTAATTATCCAAGTGCATAAATGGGTAAATCAGGGTAAGTAGCTTAGTGTACAAACACGACACGGTAAATGACCGTGGAGGAAAATGTCAGAGAAATGAACGAATAGAAATGCCTCTGAACTGGCGTCGCAAGTGATTTGAGCCCCTTCCGTTTGTTACGTGTTTGTTACGGAGGACGTCGGACGGTCGCACCGCTGCTTGCGAGTGTCAAGATAGAGCACTTGTTGATTAGGATGATGGATGCGTCTTTACATGCAGGCAGACAAACGGCCTATTGGATCAAACAAATTAAAGCTTTTATCTAGTCCCGTCCGCCGCTGAGCCTTCTGGGAAAAGGCGTTTTCCCTTCCGTTTACACGGAGAAAACTGATCGCATGTCTTCTTTCCGGCCACAGTGCGCCTGTTGTTTTTAAATTTAATTTTATTTTATTATCAAACACCCTCCTTAAAAGAAAAAAAAGGAAAAAAAAACTATGCAGGAGTGCAATCTTCCCGAGGTTGTGTCGTACACATTGTCTAGCCTGTTTTTTCAGCATCTGATCATTTCATTTCATGTAGTTCCTTTTTGCGCTTTTTTTTTGTTGGCACAAGGGTGACGGCAGCTACAAACCCCGCGAGACGCAAACTTTGGAGGGCTTGATGGAAAACGGAGCGATCGCGTGACCGTCCGCTCGTCCGCAGCCTCATCGCAGGATTTACTTGATTATTTGTTCATAACAGCAAAGTCACATTAACTCCTAAGTCACCATAAATAAAACGGATGTCCCTCCCTGCATTTACAGTGTAGCTCTCAAATGTAGCCACTGTGAATTTCAGAAAATGTTTCATTGCAAATTTTTCAATAACTGCAAGCGACATAAAAATTGCACAAGAAATCGAAAATAAAAATGAAAATGTTGTGTCCACATCCCTTCGCTGACCGACTCATATCATGCGCAACGTTAGTCATCTTGTTTCTCTATCGTTGCCACTCAGGAACTGTAGACAGGATCTGCAGACACTGTGGAAGTGAGTTGAATGAAGGCGGCACCACAATCCTCCTCAGTTCTGATTGTCTTTAGTGCCATCTCTCAGATTGGTGGTTAAACTGCTGTCATTTTTTCCACTATTTCAGGAAAAAGATATGTAAATAAGATGCGGGGGGAATGGTTCTATTAAAACTGGCAACTCCACTGTTTGCAGCACAAGGAGACGGTGTATCGTGCGGATCTGAAAGATGAACATCGGTTCATCGGACGAGGCAAAATGTCCAACGCTTGTGGGATTTGGCGCACAGTTTTTTTTCTACGCTTTCGCTCATGTGTCTCTCTGCAGCCAGACATTAATCTCAATGCTGGAGCGAAGGTACGCTGAAGATGCCCTTTAAAAATTCCCCCAGTACCTCATTTACTTCGCAATTGACATAATTACCACCGGGGCCTCCACTCATCAAATAAACACTTGTGAAAAAGAAGTAAATGATAAAAGGCATCCTTTGAGTTAAAAAAAAAAAAAAAATGAAGTAGCTATTTAGACAGGTAAATAGTATTTAATGCGCCCAATCAAAAAATAATATGTTAATGACTGTCATCTGGTATGACGACCGTTAGCGGTAATGAAGTGATCTTCATGTAATATCTCCGTTCCTCATTTCCTCTCATTATTTCCCACAAAGGGACATAATGCAGACGTGTCCTCGATGAATTATTGTGACATTAATCACTCATTCATAAGCGGTCCGCTGGCTAATTAAAACCTTCACAAGACTGAATTGACCTGCCAGAAAATGGTTAATCACAACTTTTGAACTGTGACACACGATATAATTCAATATAATTTATTGCTGAGTGGCTGAATGGCCACATTGCCAGTATAATCTATTTCAATTTTCAATTCTTACGTTAGTAAAAGAATGTATTAAAGTATTACATCATGTAGTGTGACAAATAAGACTTTTGGGCCCTGGTTGCATAAGATAAAAATATTATTTTGACTTTTTTCTTTATCCTGAAATCATAAATACAATTAAAAAATAAAAAAAAAATAAAAGCAACCTGTCCTTTTGATACTTTTTTCCCCCAGCGATACCATTTATCTCCCTATCCTTCATCTCCCATATTCGTTTTCCCCCGTTTTATCTTATTAGCTTATTCATTCTTCCCATGCGACTGCCAGACTGTTGAGGTCATTTCGAGCCAAAGCAATCCAGTTTAAATGGTTATCTACAAGGCGCATTAAAAAGCTCTTTGCTGCCCTTTAAATATTGTGATTCAGTTACAGGGCCATGCGCCCGGGTCCCAGGGGCCTTCTTCGGAATATAAATTGAGTAATATTATAACAGCAGTTGGCTGCAGACGGACAGGATAATGATTCTAAAACATGATATACTGGGGGTCCCGGCCATTCAATGAAGTGAAATACACTAATAACCCCACGGCCGCGAGCAGCGGGAATCATGATGTGTTATGACTGAGCACGTGGCCTCTCATACTCAGCTTGTCTTCAGCTCCCTGCTTACCCCCCCTCCCCCCACATTTTATATGCTAATAATCCGCGCTGTCATGTCACAACAACGCGTGCAAATCAGATTTCATATTCATGGCTGTTAGGAAACGAACCCCTCCTTGACTCAGTGGAGAACGTGAGAAACAACCAGCATGTCCTGTAATCTGATCCGGAAAAAAAAAAGAAAAAAAATTCAAAAAGCTGATTTGTTCTTCATGCTATTTGTAGATCATCCGCAGGTGGACCAATACAGGCACAGATTACTGCTGGACTTAATTCAAGATATTACATTCAATTTAATCCTTCTGCTTATGATATTGTATTTGCAGAAAGGAATTAAATTCATCGTCTTACTTTGTAAGCCCTATTTAGGTGTTTCAGTGGGAAAATTTGGATATGACCCTGTCTGCCTAGACGCGGTTCACCATATTCCCGAAGCTTTCGATTCTTATCCATAAATAATTACAGATTACGTGTTGATTAAATTTAACCAACTGTGACAAAATCAGATTTTTTCTCCCCTTCAAATTCTGCAATACTAAATAGTAAATTTCTAGCGCGAAAGCTCAAAAGTGACCCTAAAAAAAGTGATACTAAATGTAATGTCAAATGTATTATTTATTCCTTTTCTCATTCCGGCAGCATCATTAACATCAGAAATCTCTCGGAACGTCTGTATTGATTAGGCATTAAGTGCTGTGCATTAATGGATCGGAATGTTCCAGCCATTCGGTTGTGACTCGTGCTGCATAGCAGTTCATATGTGACCTGAACATAAGATACAGAGACAAGCATATTCCGCTATTAATTTGTGAGAAAACGCATCATTTATAACTAGTAATTGAAAAAAAAAAAAAAAAAAAAAATCATATTATAAATAAATTATTCACATTTGTGAGACTGTTGCTCGATACATTAAACGGCCGTGTGAGCGGTTCACGCAGACGGCGAGTGACGGTTGTCATGTTTTCATGACACGAAAGAAGCATCGCAATGAATTTTAGTAAGAAAGTGATGTTAAAATCACATCACAGTCCGCAACCTTTCATAACTGGCCTTTTCCCTCATTTTTTTAATCCACCTTCAGAGACTTTATGCCTGTCTAATAGAAGAAGGAAACACTGAAACACACATCAGCGTCATGCCAGTTCATAAACACCGATGAATTATGAATTGACCTTGAGTATAAATCTCAGTACTGGAATGTTGACGCGTACAAAGTGATTTATTGACACCACTATGAGACAGTTGATACCGTAATAAACAGAGTAGAGTTTTGAGACGGCTCTGCACGCACGCACTTGTGCACACACACTTCCCGGCACCGTGTTTGTGTAAATCGGAGCGAACCTGGAGGTTCTGCGTCCGCCTGGTGATTTATGAGCCGGAGCTTTTATTTCGCCTTGTAAGCCGAGGCCTTGTTTTGATCGAATGAGTTTCCTTGCTTACTGTTGACTTCTGGAAAACTGTCTGTTAGGGAAATAAACGTCTTTTTTTCCTCCTCCGAGGAACCCGAGGGCCCCGGAGCGAGGGAGGACACCGGCGGCCCTCGCCTCGAAAAGCCGCACGGTTCTCGCTTTCACCCGTCGATAGGCAGAAGGTCAGTGGCAGAGCAACTATTTTTAGTGTTTTTCTTCTTCCTAAGTCCAGTGTTTTGTTTCACATCCCATGTTCTGCCCCCAGACTGTACTCGAGTGGAGATCCAGAGAGAACATGTTAAAAGTCGGGGTAAAGTACCACTGAAGCAGCACTAATGGACCTGGAGACTGACCTCAGCTGAAATGACCGCAGTAAAACATAACCGCGTTGTACTTTAAATACAGACGAAGGTTAGAAAGTGAATTTAATGCCCTCACCTGACAAGTGTCCAGATTCGAACCCGGTTCCTGCTGCAGTACCCTTGAACTGAGGCATTAAAATTACCTTGCTATATAAATGCATAAACCCAGCGATAAAGATGATTACGTAGCATTCTCTGTCACCTTGGACATGTGACTTGATCGGTTACTTTATGTATTATAATAAATACTATAATGATACTAATAAGTAGGGGGTGCGGTGGCGCGGTGGGTTGGACCACAGTCCTCCTCTTCGGTGGGTCTGGGGTTCGAGTCCTGCTGGGGGTGCCTTGTGACGGACTGGCGTCCCGTCCTGGGTGTGTCCCCTCCCCCTCCGGCCTTACGCCCTGGGTTGCCGGGTTAGGCTCCGGTTCCCCGCAACCCTGTATGGGACAAGCGGTTCTGGAAAAATGTGTGTTATGTTTATGATACTAAGAAATACTTTACCGTCACCGCCAATGAGCACTTTTCCAGCGCGAGGTCACGGCGGTGCAGAAGCACAAGGCACTCGGATAGACAGGTTACACCCTGGATGGGAAACCAGTCCTTCACAGTGCAAGCAGCGATATTATTTATATGTCGCATTTTATAAATACTCATGATACTTTCTATTACAATAATTGAACTGAATGTGCTGATACACGGGAAAGGGCAAATGCTCACTTCACGCTGTTTTGCATAACGCAACGGTCTTATCTGGTGTGGTGTGTTTATGGACAATTCAGAAACATAAAGAAAACAGAATTGGTGAGACATGCAGAGACAGAGGCTCACATTGTGGCCCCGTTTACTGCACATACAACTCATAACAGGGCACATACAGTCATGAGCCCAAGGTAGGGCTGTTACAGGCCACACACACACACACACGCACTTGTATTTGTTGTGTATATTTCTGTTACTGCACTGAAAAAACAGGGATTAAGCACATAATTGTTATTAGAAGATAAAGAAGTCCGAATATTGAATTATTGAATATTGCTTATGGATGATGGCAGTTCTTATTCACTAAGAACAAGTGTATGAAGTCCTGTAATGTAATATTTGTCTGTTTATGATTTAGAAGTATAAAAAGTATCCCATAATGATGTGACAAAAAAAAGTTTCCAGTTATTTTCCTCAAAATAATTATAACATTATAATAACATAACTATATTTACTAATATAATTTGAGCACTTAGGGCTTTATGAAAAAGAAAAATACTGTGTGATTGAGCTGCGGTTTCAAGAAGTTATATGAGCATGACTGACAGCTCTGAGCTTTGTACTATATATATATATGAAAATTAGGTATTGAAAAATACCATAAACTGGGTACAGCTGACAGTGCTGTGGTTAGAACTATAGCCTGAAGGTCACAGGTTCAAATCTCACCTCCAACTGTAACACACTTGATCCAGGTGCTTACCCTAAATTACCCAAGTAAAAATGACCCTGCTGTTTAAATGGGTAAATAACTGTAACAACACTGTAAGTCACTCTGGAGATAAATCAATGAATAGATGTAAATGTAAGGTATTTTCTGTACTGGCCCTGGACCTCACAGGAGAACGGCAGCCCAAGGAGATGGACGGCGGTTCGCTCCCCTCCCGATGGCTCCCCGGCACACCCGGGTCACCTTGCTATTAAACACACGCGTCAGCGGACGGAAAACGATGCGGATCGGGTCGGATCTCCGGAAGAAAACACGGGTGCGAGGGCTCCGTGGGAAACGGCACGTTGCCCGTCTGCCTTTGTGATGTTTCCTTTCCTCTCCCTTTACTTGAGTAATGATTAAATTGCACATGATTTGTGATGTTTCCGCCGCTCTGCCTGTCATAGGTCGCCAGGCTGCGTGGGGCTCAGATAATAGCTACATCGCCTATTGCTGGTGCTCTTTATTCACAAACCTTTCTTTCTTCATTTCTCCAAGCACTGCGGCCCACTGCCTCGGTGTCATCTCAAGTTGGAGGCGGTTAAGAAACACACTGGCTGGGGGTCTGTATCTCGTCAGACAATACACCCTTTCTGCCCTTTGTCTTATCCTTCTGCACGGACATTCGTGTACGTTTAAGAATCACCTATGCAACCCTAATCCCGGAGCCTCAGAAATCATTTCCAATAGGGACAGATGGCTGAAACGTCATCATTTTTATTTGGTTGCCTTTCTGAGCCGCTGCAGTAGGTCACCAAAGACAGGTGGCTCGTCGTGTAACAGTAGATTGATAAATCTTGCAGATTACTTGAAATAATTCTCAAAATAATTATTTTTCCCTTCTTCTTTGTAACCGGACATCTGGGGCTCCGTCTCGGTGTCTTAAGCCCGACCGTCCCTCTCGAGGCATCTTATTACAGATGGCGGCAGGAGGGCTCTCCGAGGTGGAGGACGAGCGTCGGAGCGGACGCCACCCGTCACGAGATACATTAATTCAGTCAGCCACTTCTGGAGGCGCTTGCTCGAGGAGATGACTTTTTTGAGGTCTTTCTGGTACGTTTCCAACAGGTCCGGTGGGCTCTAAGAGTCAGATGTGCGGGACCAGCGTGGTGGACACACCAGCTGTTATGGAGCAAACTCAACCTAGGAATCAATCTCAGCCCTAGAAGAAGCCGCTTGCCAAAAGCTGGAGGAGAAATCAAAGCACGGTGCCGTTGAGTTTTGGTCCAGAGTGTCTTGCTTCCAACTGGAGGCCTTTTCAGGAGTGTCCCGGGTTGGAAAATTGGGACGGGCAGGTCAACGGGGAACGGCGCGATGGTCTGGTGGTCTGTACATCAGCACTGGCGCCGATTGCTCCCCTCGGCTCAAGCGAGCCCGGTCACGGGGTCCTTCCGTAAGCAACTTTTATAGAGGCCGCACGAAGGGCCACAAGCCCAGGGGTCAGGGAGCAAAGCGTTGATGGATGACGGGACGGCGAGTGCAACCGGCCGGCTGACAGCTTTTATAGGTCGGGACGATGAGCTTGTAACCTTTTATATAATTATTGTATTAAAGCCAATGCAGCCCTGCATCGCTGGCACTTGTCCCCGGATCAATGTGGAGATAATTTCAGAAATGAATAGTTAGCATCGATCGCCCCTTTAGTGATGTCTTATCGGTGACTTGGACAGGTCGCTGTAGATTATTGGCCCAATGTCATTTATGGGTTGCTATGATAGTATTTGTATTTTTGGAGCAGCCCATTTAAACAAAAGTAATTCAATTTGCAGTGGATTTCCTTCTGTCTCCCCCCCGCTACACAATAAGCAATAAATCACAATCTGTGTATTTTTCTCTGCTCCTCTTTTAACAAACATGTTTGCTTCGCTTCTTGATGTTGGGAGGGTCAGAACAAATGTTAGTGCTTGAACTGTGAAGGATTGAACCATCTTCAGAGCTGACATTTAGATGACCTTGAAACCTCTGTTTTTGGATGGTACTTAATGGTTTTCCCTCTGTTTTTTTGTGCAGGTAAAACCGCAGTCTTACCGCACTGGTCATGTAATTTCTAACACGTCGTCCCAGTTGCATTAAAGCATGATATTAGAAGTTTAAATGTCACGTCTTTCACCAATTTTACAGTCAAGTGCATTTATACAACTGGATTACTTTTTACACTGTTAATTTGTGGTAAATATTTTGATCAATGGTATTGCAGCGGGAGGTGGGATTCGAAACCAGGGCCTTTGATTGCAGGGCGGCTCACAATGTGACATGTCCACACTAAGTTATATACAGTGATTTCCCTGTTTATGCACCAGTGTCATTTTTACTGATCGGTACATGGCAAGTACTTTTATCACAACAGCAGGACTGGAGATTTGAACCTGAGCTCTTCAGTGGTCCTAACTACCACACCTCCTGCTGGCCAGGTGAAAATGGACCGTTCACGCAAAACAGTTTACCAAGCGGGGGCGCGGTGGTACGGCGGGCTTGGCCGGGTCCTGCTTTTTGGGGGGTCTGGGGTTCGAGTCCCGCTTGGAGTGCTTTGTGACGGGCTGGTGTCCCGTCCTGGGTTTGTCCCCTCCCTCTCCAGCCTTGCGCCCTGTGTTGCCGGGTTAGGCTCCGGATCGCCGCGACCCTGCTTGGGACAAGCGGCTTCAGTCAATGTGTGTGTGTGTGTGTGAGAATTTACCAGGTTTTTTGGCACAACTTTGTCATTTATAAAGCTGCATGTTGAACAAATTTAAATGAATCACCTTGGTTCAGGTTCACAGTCCACGTGAGGAGGGGAGCGAAACCTCCCACCTCCTGTCTGCAATGCAGTTACGTTAAAAAAAGAAAAAAAAGTAAAAATGCAGCTGAGATGTAATTGACACCATAAGTCACAGTGGGGAAAGAAGGACCAAGGAATGGAGTTCAGCATCAGAAAAGTGAGTGGAAGACAGTAGCACACAGGGGCTCATTTGTGCAAACAGAAACATATCCTGTGAACATTTACTAAAAAGAAGACTGCACATATACACTGTATATTATACATACATTTATGTACATTAAATATACATATATACATATATATATTTAATAAATATATTACTACAGATAGACTGCAGTGTTGACTTCTGGTGTGTTTGTGTGTCTCTGTGCCCGTGTTTGCTTATTTATTCATCACATTTCATCGTGATTTGTGAAACCAGCCTTCTCGTGTCCTCTTTGCTTTGCTTCCTCTTTTGCTTTTGAAGCTGTGAATGACAAGATGTATCCGTCAGGAGGTAAAACTCCATTTCAATAGTAGCTCTGGGGGAATCATTCAAAGAAATGTAATTTACTGGGTATTGGTCAGTTTGACCTCTGACCTCAATCCCTTGATGCGGTTACCTTGGCAACCCCTTGAAAAGGATGGAATCAGATAGCGGGCGGCTTGTGACAGGCTGTGCACCGTGACCGTGGCAGCGCCCGGACAGGCAGAAACAAACACGGTCGTGTTGCAGTCGTGGTCTCCTGCGAGATCCAAACAATTCTTTTAGGATGGAAATAAAGGCCTTTTACAGTAAATTTGTCTCAGCACACTTTCAACCGTTTCTTCCAAATATGTTCTTATTACGATTACTATAACAGCAGATAGGTTTTATTTAATAACGATTTGACGTTGCCATATGTGTAAGCCATCTCTGTAGCTGATCAACTAAACATTTGAGAGCGAAACGAGGAAGTTTTACTCAGCGTAGCGCATTGCTGTAAGTCTATTAGTGTATCATACAGCGTAAGTGTCCTCGAAGCACAAAGCTACTCTTCAGCATTAAAACTACAGAGTTGCAGTGTTAGAACATCTTCTGGGTGTCTTTTATGCTGTCTTGTGTACATGTTAAATTCACAGAATACTATAATTTCAGTAAATACAGTAATTTCTCTCACTGGCTGACACCCACAGTTGATTTGCGGCTCAATTTACGCGCAAAAAAAGTCGGCCTCGGCGCATCCATGAGCCCGCTGCCGTCCTCCTGTGTGCGCCTTAAAATTAAATATGGAAACAGCTTGAATTCAGTGAATTATTCTTAATTGCCTTTTTAATACTTTCACTACTTCATTACTTCTTCAGTTGAATCTGGAGGCCTGGAGAACATTGTATCTGTGTGCACAGACAAGTGGCACTTTCTGATTGGATTACTCAGCGCAACAACATTTTTTTCAGGTTCTTAATTATGTTGATTTTTGCATTGATTATGATTTGTTCAAGTTTGCCGATCACAAAGATAGCACTAGTTCTTCTAGAGCGTCAGTTTTAGTCTGGTACTTTAGAGCCATTGGAAGATTATAGAAGACAGCAGAACATTCTAGAAAGTGCAAAAACATTCTGGAAAGCCTCAGAAACAAAAAGGTACTGGAGTAATTGGTACTTGGAACCCAGTGCCAAAATTTGCGAATTTCAAGAATGTGGAATATTTTTCTAAAGACTGACACATAGCACAGACTAATGCCAAACATGCGTTTGAGCTAACAAAACAATGGAAAACGGCAAAAAATCGATATAATAAAATTTCTATTACATTGTCCATCCATCCATCCATCCATCCACCAATATTCTTTGACTGAGTCATGATGGGTAAGCAGAGCCCTGACAGGTGTCCGATTTCATAGAGAGAAGAGGAAACCCTTCCTCATAATCAGCTCTTCATGTTCGCATGTTGAGAGGAATGCGGTTGGAATGAAGGTCACTGTGTGGAAGCAGTAGGGTTTGAAACTCCTACTTTTTCACGCGTGGCTTCTGAATGCCGTTTCCATTTTCTGTGTGCTACATGTTGACGGTGAACTTTGTGTGTGTTCTCTGTCACTCGAGCTTTGATTTATCTCCTGCGAGGACATGGTGAGCGCCGTGGTGATCAAGGTCAAATAGGTCTCATCACGTAAAACCATGGACTCATAAAGGGCTTTCATTTTCGGTGTCTCCGCACTGTACTTGTAATAAACACCCACTCAGAATCGTTGTTCATGTCGGCGATGGTTTAATTACATGCAATTATTGCAGAAGCATTTGAAACCTAATTAGTTTTACAGTTACAAGAGTTAATAGCCAGAAATCAGATGGAACAAATGAGCACCATACATCATTTCTGTTAAGGACCTTGATAGAATAATTAATATTCTTGCTTACATGCACTTGCCTTGTTGCATGAGATTTAAGCACTTGACAATAATACTCTCTCACAAATGAGACATAACAGAACACTAAAAAATCACGCTTTTCTGCCTCTAGACCATATAGCTGATTACATTATGTGTAATTATGTAATCATGTTGACACAATACACGCGTCGCATTGGAGAAAAGCGTCTGCTAAATGAATAAATGTAAATGTAAATATAGCAAAGCGGATAAAAAGATTAAGTTCACAAAAATATTGCATGAAATTCAAGCAAATATCTGTTTCAGGAAAACGACATTATTCTTTAAATTGTCACTCGTGATGTTTTGTGCTCTGGTGCACCAAAAACAGATGGAAAAGTGGTCATGTCGCAACATTTGACGTTAAATTATATATAATTGTGTTCAAACAGTTCATGTGACATTATGAACATAGAGTACGTGGAATAGTGAACTTGTGAAGTTCATTATGAATTTATGAAGTTCACGAAGCATAATGAAAATACTGGGCTTTAGAAAAGGTCTGCTGTCAGTAAACCTGAGGAGCTGCCATGAGGGTTTATATTACTTTGTTTTCAATTTTTATTCCAGTTGTATGAGGCCTCCAGCACTTAGGGACGACTGTAAACACAGCAAACAAACCCCAGTGTTCGCATTCAGAATTGCTGAGTTTTTTTTTTTTTTTTTGCTCTTTTCCAAGTAAGCAGAAATAAATTGAGGTGTTGGGAAGCACTTCAACAAAAAAGGAAAAAAAAAAAAAAAAAAAACAAAGAGAAAAACACGCCAGCGCAGCTCCATCGAACCTTCCCTCCATCCTTTATGGGATGACAGAAAATTGCCCGTTGCCGAGTGTGTCGATGCTGATCCTCCCTCCCCGACGCCCATCAGTTACACACGCGAGCGCAGAATATTGCAGGAATTTGCACCTTTCGCATGACAAATGCGTCCGAACGGATTCGCCTGCTAAAAAGGCTGCGCTGTGTTTTCGTTGCCTGCCGCGTGTGTCTGCGTGTGTTTGTGTGAATCAGTGTGTGTGTGTGTGTGTGTGTGCGTGTGTGTGTGTGTGTGTGTGTGTGTGTGTGTGTGTGTGTGTGTGTGTGTGTGTGTGTGTGTACTCTCGTATCTACCGTTCTGCTCCCATGCTACTTCCTTCATTTTCCATGTAAAGAAATATCAAGGAGGAATTACGGTCTGGGTTAGCAGACAGAAATGCGTAGCACACCCCAACCACCACCACCAAACATGGACAGGTCACATATGCCCCCTCCCCCCCCCCACAGCCAGCCACACCCCACCCGCATGCAGCCCATTCCATCAGCCGCCCTCATTCATTTGCACAAACAAAAGCAAACATAATGATCACTTCTGCCATTATGCAGAATTGATTTGATCTGGTCCACGGGACTGTGGCATTTTTTGGGGGTTATAAATGCCTGTCAGAGCCCATTGCCCCTCTCAGATATGCATCTGAATGGATTCCTATCCAAACAAATGGCCAGATTGGAGGACAGAGCCTCCAGCGCCGGCTGTCCTTTAATTGCCATTTACATACAAGGGGAATCATTAATTTCTAATTCCCCTATTATTCACTTGCCGTGGAGTTATGTCGATGTCGCTCCTCGTCAATGTCAGGGCTTCGTGCGGAGAGGAGTCGCAGTCCTCGTAAACTTTGGTTAAAGCCCCTTTGATTTGTTCCTTTCGCACGCCCGTTCACTCGTCTGCAAATGTATTATTTTCGCAGAGCGGCGTTTGTAAATGCAAACGGGCCGCAGCCTCTCGTTGAAGTATGATGTATGGGCACGCACACTGACCTGTGATTGACCCGGTAATGCCCTCATATCTAACGGCGCTGTCACGGCCCTCCCGCGCTGAAATACCTTTTGTCAGCGTAGCGGCTGTCTCCCGTCTCGTGTGGTCAGTTACACCATCAATTCTCCATTGCGATCGAGTGGTCGCCGCGCGACCCTCCGTCATTTCGATGCCTGCTTATCCCGTCCCCCGTCACAATTTCTAGGGTGGCCTCGATGCTCTTTGTCCAAAAGTGACGCCTCTCCAACTGTCCAAGTTGCTGTTCTGTGATCCACAGAGTACAGCAAGTTACACCTCATCTAACAGCACTGCTCCCTTTGCAGACCAACACGCTAGAGTTAAGGTTAGCTGGGTTAGTGGTTAGCAGGGTTAGAGGACAGTGGTTAGTAGGGTTAGAGGATAGTGATTAGTAGGGTTAGGGGTTAGCAGGGCTAGAGGACAGTGGTTAGTAGAGTTAGGGTCAGAGGTTAGCAGGACTAGAGGAAAGTGGTTAGTAGGGTTAAGGTTATGGGTTAGAAGGGTTAGACGATAGTGGTTAGTAGGGTCAGAGTTTAGCAGGGTTAGGGCTAGCAGGGTTAATGAGGTTATGGATACTTGGGTTAGGATTAGTAGAATTAGTAGGCTTAGGAGTTAGTGGTTAGTAGGGTTAGGGTTAGGTTAGGGTTAACAGGGTTAGGGTTAGTAGTGCTAGGGTTAGCAGAGTTAGTAGGGCTAAGGGTTAGTTGTTAGCACGAGCCTATCCAGGAAGTATAGGGTGTGAGGCAGGGCTGTGGTGACTGTCACATGAAATAGAATTAGTATTGTATCACATTGTCATAAACTATTAGAGTTATACTCGGCAAAACATTGTGGTAGTGCTGGGCTGTGGGTTCACACATGGGTTCAAATCCAGCTAGTCTTTGCATACTTTACACGTTCTTCTTGTGTTCACATGACTATTCTCACAGTGCTCTGGTTTCCTTCCACAGTTCAAAGACATGTGGTTCAGGTGCACTGGCCACTGTGAATTGCCCTTAAAGTGTGTGTGTGTGTGTGTGTGTATGTGCATGAGGGAATGAGTGTTTGTGTACGATTGCTCTACAATGAATTGACATTCCATTGAGGGTGTATCTGTCTCATACTAGACCACTGTGACCATGCCCTTGTTACCGATAACTCATGGATTGGATGAAAATTGTAAAAAAAAAGAAATCCAGCATGTCAAGTAAAGTATTGAAAAAAATAATACATCACCACAGCAGGTCATACTTCACACCAGTGTACCAGTGACAGTAAATGGTCAAAGACCACATCACAAGAGCAGTGACACTAAGCGCATTAAATGCATTTGTGCTCAAATCTTACTTCTGAACTGTAAATAAGACAACACCCCAACTGTAAAAATAATCTCTTGGTGGAAAGTCAGCGGAGCCCCTTCCATGTTGAAGAAACAATACTTTCAGAAAATTAAAATAAAATAAACACACCAAAGAGCCCAAATTATATATTGATTGGTTTTAATTGCATTCTACCCATCAGTGAAAGCTTTAGAAATTCATAAAAGAGGAATAATGTATTTTTCCTGCATGATTACTTCTGGGCCATCCAAATGATTTTCATCACTTAACCCCGAGTCAAAGAGGATTATTGGGCTTTATGATGCGGCCAGTGAAATATCAATAGAGCTGAATGAGGCCTGTTTTTCATGCAGCTGTTTTCCGTGGCTGTAAATGAGGAGCGCTGAGCTGAATGCCACATTCGGATTGATAGCTATTCCTGCGGCCTGTCACTCAACGGGCCGCACGCGGACACAAAGACATACACGTTCGGTCTGCGCATCATTGGACCGCGAGCAACGGGATATTGGCATGACCCGACGGTCTAGTGCATCGCAATGTTATTTTTTAAAAAATATTTTTTTTCGCAATTAAAAAAGGAACAGAACTGGGAGAGTGGAATTCGAGTAGTTTTTTTTTTTTTTTTTTATAAATCACTTTATTTCAGTATTTGCTATATTGTGCTGTTTTTTGAGAATGCAATTTATTTAGGTGTCACGAGATAGCTGTCATGTGATCGTGAATCTTTTTAAAAATCGCACGTATGGTGCAATTACATGGCTGGATCCCCGTCCTCCAAATTAGTCAGCTCGTGAGCATGAACACACGCACACATGCACACACACACCTAGCATAAAACGTGAAGATGTCAGCGGATCCGCTGTAGCAGAGACGCTGCATCTGAATGTTTAGCCAATGCTTTGCGCTACAAGCTAAATGCTACCGGAACTGCAAGATAAAACAGAGTTCGGCCTTCATGCGTCCAAAGCGTGTAGTTTTATTCCGAGTCGGATGTCACGCGGCATTTCTGCAGCGATGAAATGGATGTTGGGTGGGGGGTTGGGCGGGTTGGCTCGTAATTCCGCCGCTGTCGCTCCGGATGATGGACAACAATGTGTTTTCGCCGGTGTCGCCTCACGGATCGACATGACTGCCAAGCGTCCGCCCTGGTTTGGGACGCGTGGGAGCGGACAGCCATAGCGAGGCGTCACACGGCGTCTGCACTGACAATAAAGCCGCAATAAAGACCCGCTTTAACGCGAAATAGATAAACAAGTAGCTATAGTTTTTCCTACCTTCATGCACATTGTTGATTCATCATCCAGACCAGGGCCGCTCTTATCTCTCTGTTCCTTCGTTAGTACCGTTTCAGAATGTACGTGGGGGGCAGTAATGTGTGTACTTGGGGCAGCTGAAGGGCCTGGGTTCAGATCCCACCCCCCCGCCGCTGTATACCCTTACCCTGTAACAGTAAAAATTACTCTTCTGTATAATGGGAGGAATCAGTGTAAGTAGCTTAGTGCACAAACCTCACATTCGAGTCGCTTTGGAAAAAGCCTCAGAAAATAATAATGAAGATATAGGAAGAGGTGAAAATGAACTTACGTGGCAATTTTGTGCGAACGTCAGGTTTCCGAAGCGTTTGTGTTTCTGCAGAGACGCGCACACCATGTCACGGAGCTGTGCCGTCGTGGGCTATATGTAATGAACGTATGAGAAAGCGTGTGTGTGTGTGTGTGTGTGTGTGTCTACATCTACGTCTACGTCTACTCTCTAGCAGAGGGCAGTATTCCGAAACCCTCACGCTGTACCGTGGCGCAAAGGCGCCCACAAACGGGACGGCCTACGCGGCCGCAGACGGGGCCGACAGCGTTTCGCCAAGTTTTACCTCGGCTTTCCCATCCGGAAAGAAAACAATTTCACCTCCAGCCCGGAGAACAGGATGATTTCAGCACTTATTTTGAAAAATGGCAATGCTCGCCCACCAGCGGAATATTGAAGTAATCGAATTCTGTGCCCCTTCCCTCAGCTCTCACTTTAATTACTTGTTTGTCTTTTATTGGGAAAGAAAATATGGCTGTCAGGTTTATGGGGGCAGAAAAGGCTGACCTGTTTTTATCTGCCCTTGCATGCACTTCAGTCTAATGATGACAGAACGGGATGTTAACTAATGATTAGCAGAAATGGCTGCAGTTAATTAGTCGCTTCTCCGTTTATCGTTCCATTTGCACATTTTGGGAGTAATCATTATTAATTAGGGCCATCATGCCGAAAGGGTCGAGGTGGAGCCCTACAGCCAAGTTAATCAGGCCGCAAAGAAAGCTCCATTATCCCGCTGGATCGCGTCCGCCTCTGATCTATTCGCATTATCTAAAAGCGGCCTCGCGAGTGGGAAACGGGAATCAAAGCTGCGGTTCGACTGGACCGTGACTCCGACCGCTACCGTCGCACGAAATCCCTCCACGTGACGAGTGACCTCTGTCGACGTGGACCGGCGAAAAGGCCGGCGAAGATGACAGACGACGTATCGAGGCCAGTGGGCGGCGTAGTGCGTAGAGCTCTCACTTTGCACTCAAAAGGCCGAGGTCTGAATCCCACCTCCTGCCGCAGTACCGTCTATCCAGGTATTCGCCCTCCACGGACACATTCGCAATAAAAATTACCCTGCTTCAGAAATGGCTAAATCAGTATAAGTAGCTTAGTGTACAAACCTAGTGCTACAAGTCACTTTGGAGAAAAGTGTCAGATCACTGAATAGCAATAATAATAATAATAATACTAATAATAATGTTAGCTTGTGCATGTTCTGTGCAGATGCCAGCTAATATAAAACAAGTTCCACTGAATGCTGCACATGCAATGACATTACATGAAATTGGCTCTTAGGTCACGTGAGATTGTTTCAAAGGTCTCGAACCTACAGCCTACCCGCAGGACCATTGTACCGCGGTACAACCCACGACGCGGCGCCGTTTCTATAAAACACACATCCTTTGCTGCAAAGTACAAGTTAGTCGAGTACAGGACATCTTCAAATGACTTTTTTTCCCTTACAGGATCGGCTGATCAGCCCCTCGCCGTTGCTGCAATATTTCTTTATTTCCCTTTTTTTCAGCTTGGGGCGTCTCAATAAAAAACATAGTAATGCAATGACAGGTGAATGAGGACGGAGAGTAATGGAATGCACCAGCTCTGATGATTGTCTGTAAATTACCCGCCTGGGTTAGCGGTTAACTCCAGACACGTGTATTTCTGAAGGGCATATGACCCAAACAAATGCAAACCAAATCAGGTCTCTTCCAGGAGACTTTAATACCATAAAAGAGGGGTCGCATTCATCACAAATACCCAGGCATCGTACGGCGCGAGCGCTCGCCTGAAATCGATATATTTTCCGTAGCTTTAGGCCCATAAATGTAAATTAAAACAGATATAAGCTGATATGTACGAAACAAAGGTTATTGAGAGCAACACCTAACACTGGAAAAATCAATCGGGTAAACTCGAAAAATGATTGAGATGGAGAGGAGATATGAACATTAAAAAAAGGAAGGAAAAAAATCAATCATATCATGGAAAGAACGAACGGGCGCAGCTCCGCAAACCTCCTTCCGTGCGTTTTTAATGTTAGCGTTGATACGACGACAACGTGCGGATGGCCCGCGCGGTCAAGAAAATCAATTCATTCTCCTTCTGTGGTCTTGAGGGGTGTTTGATATTTACAGCAGTGCGGCACGGGCCCTTGTATAAATTTACATTTTAAGAGATAAGGGTCCAGTGTATTTTGTCTTGTTATTGTTAATAGAAACTGTCGACTCCCATTCTGTCCCGGTGTCGGCGAGGCGTACCTGTCTTTGTGCGCCTCTGTGTCCCAGGCAATTTTCCCGCCTTTATTTTCCCGGCACACAAAGGGCCGCATTGTGCGCCCGATCCCTCTCCCTTTCCGCGCCGAGGCAATCGACGCGCCGTAATTGCATCAGAGATCCAGAAATATAGGCTTACAATTTAGACGGAGGGGAAGGAGACGAAGGCGGAGGTTGCTGCCGGGGGGCTGGGGGCGTTGGGGGCGGCAGACAACTTTGGTTACGTGAAGCGGCCGGACGCAGAGGTTAAGGCTTTGTGACAGAAGACAAGTAAATATATATGTAAATGCCGAGCCTTTCATCAGGCGTATAATCCGGCACACGTGTTACACCTTATAGACCTCTAAATTATATTTAAAACCCATAAAATCCAATAGAAGTGGGCAACTTGGCGTCGTCGCTATGTAAATGTACGAGTAATGCCTTAAACTGCCGGACTCATGCTGAAACTACTGGGAAATGGTTTGCGAGCCTTTACATTATTTCGGTACTTTATGGGTACTTATTTGGGTAATTGAAATGGATACTGCCAGGTTAGGGTTGTCTTCCGGGTCGGTTTCTTATTTATTTATTTATTTATTTATTTATTTATTTATTTTATTTTTTTTCTTACAAGCCCTCTGCAGCAGCCCTGGGAAAATAAAGAAGACGAATACACGGGCACAGCGCTGCTGCAAGTAGCATTTTCTGAGACACGTGAAACACCGCACGCAGTCCCCGGGATGTCATTTTCATCAGAAAGAGCTTTCACACACAGAGCTGCAAAAATTTACCCACAAGCGCACCCTCCTTGCTCTGCTTTCACCAGAGACATTACACAGCCAACGTGTTCATCCTGCTTTGGTGGTCCTTTTTTCATGTTATTGTTTTTGGATCTACGAGTGGACGAAAGAATTACTCAATAACTGTATATTTTATTAAAAATGTTGTTTTTAATGTGTTCTTATGTAGTGCAATACCTGCTGTGGAGATGCGACTCATCTTCAGTTCTGACAAATGCATCAGCTGCACTTTCCACAAATGCAGTGCAAAGAGTAACATTCTGAGATGGAAATGTCTTGTGGACCTCGTGGTCCTCTGGGTTTTAGGAACACTGCCAACATGAAGAAGGTCAGAGGTCATGGTCAGCTGCTCCGGGGAGTGGTTTCTGCTCTAATGCTCTTTAGAGACTGGGTTGGGTAGATGATGGTATGGATGGAAGGTGCAGGAGAAAGCGGAATGATGAGGATGGGTGAATGATGTAGGAGACGGTTTGATGATGAGAGAGATTGATGGTTGGAAAGGAGAAAGTTAGACAGAGTAGTATAAGATTGTATGGCAGTGAGATGAATGAATGGTTAAGGAGAAAGATGGATGATGACGGAGACGGATGGGTGGTGAAAGCTAAAGTTGGGTTGATGAAGGAAATGCTGGAATGGTAAAGAAGAAGGCTGGTTGATATATGGTAAAAAGATGGATTGGTGAGGGAGACGGATGGATGATGAAGTCGAGAAGGGTAGATGATGAGGGAGAAAGCTGATGGTAGAAAGAGAAGACTGGATGATATGGTGAGAGGTTGGACAGGGCTGCACGCTGAAGGAGACAGTTAGATGGTGTAGGAGAAGGTCCAATGGTAAACGTGATGAATGGAGAAAAGGAGAGAAATTAATGGCGAAAGAGAAGCCTGGGTGAAGTAGGAGAAAGGCAGGCGGTGTGTGAGATGGATGGTTGGTGAAAACAAGGGCTGCATGGCGACCTGTATGTACTCCATGACACACTAAAAGCACCGGCAAGGTAGACGAGAAGAACATCCTTTTTAAAGCCGCTGCAGGTCGCACCTCCTTCATTCTGCAGGTGAGGGAGTCGTATCAAAACAGACATCTTGAGCATCATGTTGGTGGGACTGTGGTTCTTCTGAAGGAATCGGCTCGGAGAGGGAGAGAGTGCGATGATATATCTCCATTTCTGGATTCCAGTGACTCGGGGCCAACGAATCCGCCCCATTAAATCAAACACAATTAATGACGCACCTCCGATATTAGCCCATCATGCCTTGCATGTATAATTTATATTAATTGATCTGTGTCGACGTGGCGACCCAGTCAGGTGGGCAGTCTGCCTTTGGGTGGGTGGGTAGCGCACTATTAGTGCCAGTTTGATGGAAACCGTAATTGATGGGTCAGCGGGTTTCAGAGTTTCGGCTAAAGCCGTGTTAATTGTCATAAGAAGTTGGAATTGATTGGGCCCCCGCATTAGTACATAAATTTGAATTGATTAATGTTTTGTTCTAAAATGGACGTGTGTAATGGATGGATGATGTGGCACTTTATTTATTGGGTTCATTAAAACTGCTCAGGGTGGGGAGGGTTGTGTGGGATGGGGGGGCGAGGGGTAGGTAGGAAGTGGGCTCGGCGGGGGGCTAATCGTTAGGGAAGCGACACATGAGCGCCAGGCTGTAGATGGCATTCTGACACACTGGGTGCCACATCACAGCAGCTTGGGCCCTGGAAAAATGCCGGGACAAAATAAAAAAAAGATAATAAAAGATGCCGTTCTAATCGCCTGCGCATAAAACAAGCAGGAATTTCAGCAAAATCTTAAACTGAAATACGAACAGCAGTGAGACCAATCAATCAATCAATCAATCAGTGCGAGCAGAGTCTGTCAGAAAAGACGAGGTCTTTTAGAAATATATCAAAAGTAAAAGCGCTGTATCTTATCTAGCGCTTATATATATATAGTGTACGGGTAGCTCGTTGTTTAGTTGTTAGAGCTACTGCTGTCGGGCTGAAAGGTCATTGCTTGATTCCCACTTTTAGTGGTTGTACCCTTCAGCAAGGTATTTACCCTAAACTGCTCCAGTAAAAATTACCCCACTGCATAAATGGGTTAATAATTGTAAAATTACCATTTTAAGTTGCTTTGGAGAAAAGCATCAGCTTAATTAATAAATTCAATTAATAATAATATGTTTGAATTACCAGAAAAGCTCCAGTGTGATGCGCCGACTCTGATTTCTCTTATACGTTCATTATTATTGTAATTACCAGTGTCATTACTCTTATTTGCGCCTCTGTTTTTACCGCACTGATCCAGCACACAGTGTAAAAGTCGCACACAGTGATTTCCCCCAGTTCAGCTTTTCGCGCATATGAAAAATGAACATAACGTTTTGTTTGGAATTCGTCAGTAAAAGATACATGAAATGGGCCGTTATTTAGCCGGAAAGCGAGCTCAGAGTGTGTGAAAGTGCCGGAAGTGAGTCGGCGCCTCTTCTAACAGTTGTTCGGAGCCGTCGTCTGCTAACATGTTGATTTAGCAAATAATAATCATTATATGAAACGAGCGCACGCAGCTGTTGTCTTGGGGATGGCGACTCGCTGGGAACGGGCCCGTCGGCCGCCCTTGGCATCATGCGTCCATATGGGGGCAGTACAGAGCAGCCCTCTCTGGCTTTTCCTCCTCGCTCCCCGACTCTGTGCCTCATGCGGCCCTGTAATTATTGCAGCATATGACGCTGTCCTTTATTCCCTCACTCGCTGTGCTTATGGCCAGTGTTGGCAAACACACTGCACACGTGTACCGCGGTGCGATCTGTCTAATATGCGCTCTCTGATTCCCGTAATGCCATTAAAACTGGTAAATACACACATTGAAAGCATTTTTAAGCCGTTGTAAGTCACCGCGATTTACACTGATATCGGCCCTTGATATTACAGCAGGGTTTGAGATAAAGGGAATTAAGTTAATCCCCAGTAACGGGGGGTAAATGGGTCAAGAAGTCTGGGAATATGAGAAAACACCCGGAGGTCTCTGACTTCATCGTGTCAAATAAGAAATAACAATGTGATATCAGTATGAAAATGTCATAATCTGCTAGATATTATTAATAGATGAACTCCTGTGAAGTGACATTCTCTATAAAAATTAAACATAAACGTTAGTTTGACGCACGAAGGACTGTGTTTGGAACCATTGATTAGTCACCCTCCTTTTATACAAAGTATGACAGAAACATGTAAGTTGATCATAATCATAATTATAATCATAATAAACTATGTTCAGAATATGACTCCAAATTATGAAATTATGGTTAATAATACAACAAATGCAGAGAAAGTATCTGCAGGTTGCACGGCTCATATCCGCCACATACCCCTCCCATCACCACATGTACGGCACCTGTTTGTCATGGTAGTGGTACTGGTTCAGGGGGTGCAGTGGAGCAGTGGGTTTGGTCTGGTCCTGCTTTCTGGCAGGTTGAAGGTTCGAATCTTGCTTGGGGGGGCCTTGCGATGGACTGGCATCCCGTCCTGGGTGTGTCACATCCCCCTCCACCCTTGCGCCCTGTGTTGTTGGGTTAGACTCCGGTTTGCTGCAACCCCACTTGGGATAAGCGGTTTCAGACTGTGTGTGTTATCAATTCACAGCTCATTTTATCAGTCCAGTGTTTCTCCCTGGTTGCACTATATTTTACTTTATTTTCCACCATGTGGTTCGGGGTCATCTTTTGTCACGGGGTGTTAAGTTTCTCCATGTGTTTGACTTCCGTAAAGTGAATTTTGATGATGAGTCCTTGTTACACCTTGGGTCCCGTACCCTTAGTGTAGTTCAGTCACCCAGTCTGGACACCGAAGGCACCGGCATCATGAAGCAACATGAACATAAATACAGGTGAAGCAAAAGGTGGCATTACAACATTATTTTTACTGTATAATTACAGAGTACTTACTGGTGTGATTTTTTTACTTGTTGTTGAAACCAAAAGAGTTTAGCTAAGTATCGAATTCAAGGGTACAACCGCAGGATTTGTCCTGGGACTAGAGTCTATATCCTACTTAGTTACACAAATGAGCCCTAAAACCCGACACGCATAATAAAGCGCAATGGCTGGTGCCGTCAACGTTGCTGCCCGGAGTGCAAGTCACAGCAATGGTGAGTTAGTCCTGACAACATTAACCAATGGTAACCGGCGTTCACCAGCACTAACCAGTGGCAGAGAATCACTGCCTGCTGCCCACCTTCCCTTACTGACCCTGGAACAGTTTGACTTCAACACTAAGGCCACGAGTCTCTTGGTTAGACCCGGGTTCGAATCACTTCTCTTGTTACAGTAACTTGGTCAAGGTACTCTGAAGTGGTACAGTAAAAATGACCTAGGTGCATCAGCTGGTAAGTTGTGGTAAATAACTCAGTGTAAAAAACCTACCTTTTAAGTCATCTTGAATAAAACATGTGAAAGATGAACAAATAAATAACTTGGTCACTGATCCGCAGCTGCCCCCCCACACACAGTAAAAAACATATTTACCTTATTATTAAGGTGTATTTCCACTGTCCCTCTACAAACAAGATCAAAGTTAGAAATTCACATGAAAGTTAAACTTGAGGAGCCATCAGCCAACGAACAGGTATTTGGGGAAAACTTATTTTTAGGGAAAAGTTCCCCAAGGGACACTTTAATGGGCTTGTAAGGAGCAGCTGGTAGTGTAGTGGTTTGAGCTGCTGCTTTTAGACCCAAAAGTCATAGGTTCCAGTCCTACCTCTGGCTACAACACCCTTGAGCAAGATACTTACCCTGAATTACTCCAATAAAATTACCCCTGTATGAAATGGGTAAGTAATTATAAGTCGGTTTGGGGAAAAAGCATCAGATGAGTGTGAATTATTCCATTTTATCTTTTATTTGCACATTTGAACAAGAGGATATTTTTACTGAGACAGTTGAAGCGAAGCACCAGGTCTAAGGTACAACAGTGGTCCCTGTGGTTACAGCAGCTGACAAGGATGTTATAGCTGGGGGTGGGGGGTGGGGGGTGGTGTCGGGCTCGGCCGACGCAGCAGACCCCGCGGGAGAGGCAGGGAGGGCCCATCTGACTCCTCGGATGATTTATGCGCCCGAGCAGTGGAATCATCGCTCCTCTTACACACATGTTATGAATTGACCCTCCGCTAAACCCACAGCCTTTTTTTTAACCCCCTTCACAGCTCCGGCCGTAAACAAGATTACATCTGCGTGACGCGCACACACCGTCGCAGGCGGCGCGAGTGGGAAATATGACAGAGCCGAGGATAAATCATATTCACAATGAGGAGATTATGTGTGGTCTCGCCTGATAGAGCCCCCCGCCGCCACCCCCACCCGGCCCGAGTCCGTCCCCGTACGCGGCGCCCATTCAGCGCTCGCCGCACGCTGGAGTTTGCTCCAAATGGCTCGGCGGGGGGTGTTTTCGCACGGCTTAGCGGCCTGGGAGCGGGAGCAGCGCAAAGCTGAACCCACCGAGACCTCGAATGTGCGGAAGGCAAGCGGGACATTTCGGGGTTTCTAATGCTTTCGAAAAGTGCTTCAAAATTCTACATTTTCATAACCTGCACACAACAGCTAAAATCATACGCTGCGCTGGAGAGAAGGAGCCCAAGTACCGCAATGTCATAAATTAGAGCAACACTTTGTTTGTAACGATTAACCTTTGCGTCACTCTTTATCTTGCTGATCATTGCTGTGTATTCAGTGTATCAATCAAAGGCAGAACACAGGAGCAGGGATTGGAACCTGGGTTCCTGAGCTGCAAGGTGATGCTGTAAGCACCACGCCACCTGCTGGTCAGACCTTACCGCAGACATCTTGGTTCAAACCTGTCATGTGTCAGACACCTCAGTACACAAAGTTCACAAAGTTCACACCTGAGAGACTCATAAGGGGGGGGCGAACTCCATACTTACACCCTGCCCTGGGGCTGAAGAAAGGACTCCTGGGTAACTGCCGGTTCAGGGCAGCTGGTAATGTAGCTGTTAGTGGCAGGACTGCAAGTCAGAGCCGTTGCACTCTTCAGACTTCGTTTCGAATCCCACCTCCCGCTGTAGTGCCCTTTAGCAAGGTACTTACCCTCAATTGACACAGCAATTGTTACCCCGCTGCATGAATGGGTAAATCAGTGTAGGTCCCAACTAGTTAGAGCTGCTGGCTTTGGACCTAAAGGTTGCAGGTTCAGATCCCATCTCTACAAAATCGATTCCTAAATTCCTTGCATTCGAAGCACCTGGTTTCAAATCTCACCTCCCGCTCCAATACCGTTGATGAAGGTTCTTACCCTGAATTGGTACAGTAAAAACTCCATCATGTATGAAGGAGCAAATGACTGTGAAGTTAATTATCTAACACTGGAAGTTGTCATGAACAGCTTTGTGAATTTAATAAGTAGAACTATAATTAGTAATAGACCGGTTACAATGGACCGGTTAGCAAAAATGATCTGGTGACGCGTGGCTCACTAACTGAGGACAGGCCAATTCCATGACAGCGACTGGGGGAGGCGGTCCCTCTCCAGGGAGGAGCAGGGGTCCGTCCTGCTTCGGGAGAACAGGCGCGGCCCCCGGACGAACACGACAGGGTCCCCGCTTCGTCAGCGACGTCTTCCTCCTGTCGCCCGTCCATAATAACCATGTTTGCTGTGTGCCGGAGCGTCCGGCCGTCCCCGGCGCTCTATAAATCTTTCTGTATGAACAGTTACTCGGCCTGATGAAAGCGGGACCAATGAGGCGGGACCCAACGCTGCTGATAAGCTCATTCATCTTGATTTGATTCTCCGGCGACACCCTGAGCGCTCATGTGACAAGGGGTTAAGTCAGCGAATGGCCACTGCCTTCCTGTTCGCCCTCTTGTGTTCCTCTTAACCGTCTTCCTCCAGCCGGAAAAATAAATAATTAAATAAAAATAAACAGGAGGGGAGGGTAGTTTCTTGAAGTCGGCGGATTCCTTACGCCAATTTCTGCGCGGAAACCGGAGCGTCCGATAATTTTCTGCTCAGCTGGTTTTATAGGGTGTCACTTTTGCATTGCTGGCAAATATATTTGTTGTATTTGCTTTTTATACCTCCAGACAGGGCTCAGTGTAATAATAATAATAATAATAATAATAATAATAATAATAATGATACTAATAATAATGGTCCTCCGCCACTTCTTTCTCTTCGCTATTCTGGCTCCTTTCAGCAATTTCACATTGCTAAGATTCACGAATCCGAATTCATTTTGGCCCTCAGTGATTCTGGGGTAACTAGTCGTGAGCTTGTGAGACAGACGGAAAATGAAGAGCGAAACAAGTAAGAACAGGGTACTTGAAACATTGGTTATTGAGCTGTTTGATTGAATGGAGCACAACAGACTCCCCACATTCATTTCTACTCTGTTTTATAGCGTCTTTTCCAGATTAATTAGCAAATACTTTGAGAATGGACATAATTTCGTTAGGCCGCCCCAGCCTGCGGGATGGACGCTGGACCACGGGACGCGGCACGAAGGCCTGAGCCATGAGCTCATCCGCAAGCCCGGCATAATGGAAACGAAGGACTCCCGTCGTCCATCTCCTGCTCATTAATCCGGCGGCCTCAGATTACAGACAAATTCCAGGCGGGCCTTACAGGAAGCGCCGCAATATTAGGTCCATTACATTAATTAAGAATGTTTAATTTCTAAAATGGAGCGCACAAACAAGGTATGAGTCATAGCTGGCTGCGCCCCTTGCGACGACTTCCAGTCTAATGGTGCAGCGTTTGCCGTGAATTCAATACGCGCCTTCTTTCAATGGCAGACAAAACGGAGCTCAATATTAGCACTTATGAAGAGAGCAGAGCGCTGGGGGCTGGGGGCTGGGGGGGGGGCGACTCATATTTAATTGCAAGAAAAATGAGGACAGCATTGGAAACAGAAGTCTGCTGTATCCTTATCTCCATCTGAGCGGTGATCATGTGCAGGACAAAGCCCGCTCTTTGGCCATCCGTCACCTGAGAGAACGGCGCACATTAACGGATGATATGTGATCCGTGCTGGACGACGGAGCCATTAGAGTCGCGCGCATTAGGACTGTGCGGGACGGGGGGCGGACCGCACGCCGGGTACCTCTTTATTGCTCAACTCCGCCACGAGCGGCCTTGTCCGCAGCCCGGACGTTAGTTTCCGCGCTGGATCCGACAGCGGTTTGTTCCATTTACCCGTAAACCTCCGTGGAGTCTGGAGCGAGCTGCACCAGGCCCCCTTTGTGCATCGGATTAGCGCGCCTGGCGTTGTCTTCCGGCCTGCTTTTCGTGATCCGTATTGTTGGTTTTCTGTTGGTTTGTCTTCTTCTATCCCGGTGGGGGAACACGGTAAAACCATTCACGCGTGGAGGCGATCGGAACCACCGAGTCCTTGGAGCTGCCCTGACCCGGTTGCGCGTCGCATGATAGACATGATGCTATTTATAATGATTTTGCCTCGGGAAGTGAGGAGGAGACACCGCGTTCCATGGTTCCCAGGCATGCCTTGGCAGCGAAAGCACACCTGCGCTGCCAATAGCCCGCAGTGTGAACCTCGCCAGCCGCCACAGATTACTGCTTTATGAGAGGTGTGAGAGGAAGGGCTTGCAGCTAAAAGCTCTGAACAGACTCCTGTCTTTCAGTTATTCAGAGATCTGGAGGAGTAGAGGTGGAAGGCTGGACCTCCAGTCGGACGCAGAAAGACTAAAAACACGGAATGAGCACAACCGAGCACTCGAGTCTCTGAAAGTCCACAGAGACGTGGTAGCAGTAGCACGGCGAGCATTTGGAAAGGAGCACGTCTTTCTAAAAAAAAAGACCGCATCACATATAGCGTGTTGGGATCGAACGACTGGTTGAAAGAGGCACCGGGTCGATCTGTTCCGCTCTTTCTGTTGATCTTCCACACTCCAGGTGCGAGGTGTCACTTAGAGACGTGTTTTACATTGCAAGGGGAACGAGTATCGTGAGATGGAGCCCGTCCCATCTACCTTGCTCCTTGCGGGGCGCGACACAATGAATGTGGGCGACACACAAACTTATACTGCCCTTCCCGTTAGAGGACGACTCGTGTTGCCTACTTCGAGCTCTAGGCTGTATGAATTTTGACCCCGGTGACAATGATTTACCCTTTTGCAAGCAATTATCCCGTTGATGAGAGGGACCGAGTGGGTCCCAGCCCCCACGGAGCTGACGTGACATTGGATCATCAGAGCCTTAATGGGTGCCACCTATGGGGTACATAACAAACAAAGTGAACCCCTGCAGAGGCTCAAATTTCACCTCCCGCTGTAGTAGCCTTGTTCAAGGTACTTATGCTGAACGGCTCTGGTGAAAAATAACCCTGTTAAATGAATTGCTTCGGAGAAAAGCACAAGCTACATGTGTTTATTTCCACCGGTGCCTGATATACGGTATCTGTCACCCATCCTTGTGCGATGGATGACGTCCAAGAGAGGGTCTTCGTGGTCCGCAGCCTAATGGGAAAGCTTAGGTTGTGAGGCAGGGTACACCCTGGAGAGGACACCAGCTTGTCACACACCCTCACAAACACACACTAAGGGCAATTCATAGTCATCAATGCACCTGAAGCACATCTTTGCGATGTGTAAAAAAACCAGAGTAAGTGGAAGAAACCCAGGTGAACAAGTGGAAAACGTTTACATTCTACACAGGCTGAGGCCATGAGCTGTGACTCACCGGCATGACCCACCGTGCTACCGTGTCACCCCTCTACATATTGGTAAAAATTAAACATATGTGAACATGATCATCCTATGTAACTGAAGACGTGGTCATGAAACATCCCGTTGGTTACGTAATTGTGACGCACATGGGCACGTTCTGCCCTGGCAATGGTGCGCCAGCGAAGGAGAGGGCTGGGTGTATCTGAGGTGGCTGGGGGATCGCGGTCAGGTGGTCCGGGGGGCCCGGCTTGGTGATACGGGCAGCGGAAGCTCTGCCCTTTGAGGTTCGGTTCTCCTGACTGCTGCGAGTCGGACAGGATAATGGGATGTCATTCTGCCAGCGAGGCCCCTGATTACGGAGTGTTTGTTATTTATCGATCGCCTTCGTGGCAAATTATCTATGCACAGGTCAGCAGTAACGTTTTACACGCAGGGCCGAAGCAGTTTGCGGACCCTGGGACGTCGATAGGCGCAAACAAAGCTGAATGGAATTAATAAAAACCGTGACGCGCCTCGTGAGTGTGAGGCCTGAGCAGGAGGATCCGACTCTCGCGCTCAGCTCATTTTTACCGAGCGACATGTGCTTGTACTTGCCTCCTCACAACGGCTCCTGCATGACAGAAAATCGACATAGCAGATATGAAAATGGGAACTAGTGTGCCAGTTTTAGCTCGAGCCGGACAGGTAAGTCGCGGGATCACGGCTGCGGCAGACTAGATGAAAGCAGCCAGGAACCTGGAAAGGTCGACAGCAAAGGGTCGAGGTCGGTGGCAAATTGATGCCAACCAATGATGTCCATCCACCTACTGAGGTCATCTCATAGTATACAGTATGTAGGCACACTGCTTACACCCCCTTCTCAGTTTCACCTTGCTTTCGACGTGCTAATAATGCCATCTCAACTACCTGGTAGCTCAGCATCCTCATGGTGGTCAAAATAGAGACCTTTCTGCTCACGCAACAGGACTTTGGCCCCAAACAGCCTAATTCTTGCTTGTTTTAAGGGTCCGTTTAACCAACATACCCAATCTGACTCTCGCTTTTCACGCAGTTTAGTGGAATAAATGTACTGTACATTAGCTGCACTGTTTTGACACAGAAACACAGTGCAGGCTCATTTAAACACAGCAGTTTTCACAAGGTGTGAAGGGTGTAAAACATAGTTGCACAAAATATCCAGTGAACAATGCGCACACACACATTTTCTGAACCACTTGTCCCATACAGGGTCGCAGGGAACCGGAGCCTACCTGGCAACTCAGGGCATAAGGCCGGAGGGGGAGGGGACACACCCAGGACAGGACGCCAGTCCGGCGCAAGGCGACCCAAGCGGGACTCGAACCCCATACCCACTAGAGAGCAGGACCCGGTCCAACCCACTGCACCACTCCGCCACCGCACCCCTGCCCTCTGAATAATGTCTGCATGCATATTTCATTGCATATATATCATTTCATTTGCTTAAACAAGGTCAGTTTGTCGTATTGGGGGAGTTCCACTTTCTTTCAGCACTGTTTTTGGATGCTTGCCTTTAAAAGTGGTCCACATTGTGTGTCTCCACCCCCAGGTACAGTATATAGCAGTCCGTACTGCAAATGGGTGCAGTGCAAAAATTATGGTAAAAAATGCGATCAGGTATTCTAACACTACCATTTTATTGCTTGCGGTGCGATTGTTTCTTTTGATTCTTCTTTTTTTTTTTTTCCTGCGACTTCGTGAGTCTAATGCAAAGTTTTTTTTTCCATAAGAAATAATGGAAGTTTGATACCCATGTGACACCCAGATGAGTCCACTTCACAGAACCAACATGAAACCTTAAATAGGGGAAATCTTAAAGTCACTTAAAATGATAATGAAGTAGTTCATTTGTAAGAAGGGATTGATCAAGGTTGTTACCCTGATTAGATGCGGTAAAAATTACCCTGCTGTATAAACTGGCAAATCAGTGCAACGTGTAGACACTGTAACTCACTTTGATGAGAAGGCTGATGTAATAACAATACTTACATGAATTAAATATTTATTGAATGATGCAGTTCTGTGAGGTCTGTTCAACATAACGTACAGATGCATGTTAAAGCGGAAAGAGAGAATTCACACATCGCTCTGTGCAGCTACTGTGTAAAAAGCCGTAGAAATAGAATTTTTTTCAAAAATACCCAATTCTGTGCGGCAGAGTAAATAGGACCTCTCCTTTCAAAGCCGAGCGCAAACAAACGTGCAAAAAAAGCGCCGGTCTCGGCCAGGCGTCCCAGCAAATGTGTGTAAAGTCGCTGTCTGGGTGGCGCGTACCCCGCACCTGAGCGCCCGTCACAGCCGAGTGTTGGCCAGATAGCATCGGTCCCTGTAATTGCGGCGCTGCTTTCTTTTGCACGCGGTCTCCCCCTTCGCAGCCTCCGCGCCGCACCGCTCCGAGGCCTTTTTGTTTGGCGCGCTTCAGATGCTACGAGGTGACTCGACTCGTCATCTCGGACATAAAAGGCAGCCGGTGCCGTTCACATCCCGGGCCTCCGCGCCTGTCCACGTCGCATCGACTTTCTGTCGGCACCTCTCGCTTATTGTTTGTGAGTTTGATTAAAAAAAAAAGAGGGAGAGAGAGAACGAGGGAAACAAAAATGCAATTACTCGGCCTGTAAGAACCAGAATCTATCCCTCATACCGATAATCTCAGACTAATGTGACACGCCGTCGCCAAGGCAACAGAAGTAAACAGCAGCACTGAAAGCAAAAGAAAAAAAGAAAAAAAATATTAACAAGAAAGTAAGTTTTCACCTTTTTCTTTGGACCCTTATTCTACTTAGTTGGGGAAAGGCCTTTTTCTTATGTGTGCCGAGTGAGGCCACAGTGAGAAACTGGCTGATTCACTATTTCAGAACAAGACTGTAAAACTGCCCAACGAGCCGCTTATCCGCAATTTGCATATACACCCGCATCATGCATATTTGCATACGGTCTTGACTTTGGAAAGCTGGCAGAGTTTGAACTTTATTTGAGATGAGACAGTAAAGGATGTGGGTGAGTTTTTAGGCCACAAATGGGATGCAGCAACCGAACTATTCGCATTCTGATAAGTGGAGCTCATAATCGGTGAGGAAGGTGGGCTTGGGGGGGGCGGAGCCCTGGACATCTTCTACCGGTGGACTCCGCCCTCGGCGATGGGCTGTGTCTGTTTCCTCATCCGCTGAAAAATGGCTTCCAGATGGGCGGGGTGTCTTCAACCCCCTCTTCGGCCAGTCCCGCCCCCCACAGCTGTCTGGGGGCCGGGGAGGGGGCATCTGTGGGTGAAACTGGGCACATTTTAGTAATCATTTAGTCCCCATCTTCCTGAAGGGGAACTTTTATTAATAAGTCCTTTTCATCTCCGTCTCTTTGATTGGGAGGGGGATAATCGCTAAGTCATGTGAAAAAAGAAAGGGGGGTTACGTGGCTTTGGGGGGTCTATTGTAACATGTGTTGGAGTGCAAGGCAACAAATAATAAAAAAGCAAGACATTGTCAGCAGTAAATGGTCCCAGTTGAGCTTGGGGGAGGTGAAGTGAAGTATGAATAATGTGGATGAAGGTGGAGACTTCATCCACAAATGAGAGTATAAGGGAGAATCCCTGCAGGAGACCTGAGGCTTTAAATGCCCCCCCCTTGGTACTCGGAGTACAGGCAGCAATCAGAGATCAGCGCTGGAATGAAAATGTTTGGGGAAAAGAGCGCTCACTTGCACCGTTGTGTGGTTACAAGCACTCATGAAGGACTGTAAGGCCTGGCAAAGCAGAAACATGTGGTGAAAAAGAAAAATGGAGTTAATCTTTACAGAAAGGTTAACTGAACAGCCACAAGAATTAATATAACGTAGCATAAGAACATAAGGACATATCTAAAGACAATATCAGAAATGATAATGGTAAAAAATCAAATTAGGACATTAACTGTACAGGCAGGATGTGTTGAATGTGTTCCCGTGATTATAACACTTTGAATGATGAACGAAGTATTGATTAAAAAATCGGAAGCAGTGTCCTCTCTGACCAGTCGGGGAGCAGTGAGTCAAGGGTATCTGAAACTGAACAGCACGCTGACCCGTACATTTGTACAGCACACGACTGGTGACTTATAATCGACTGTACAACACACTATGAGGATTGTTCTGGTGGAAATTAAAACAATAACGAAGATGAGATTAATAAGTATAATCACTGAGAAAGAGGCTTATGGCCCTCATGTTCACACAAAGTGCCCAGGACTGTAGCACACTGTAGACCTGTTCGCTGGGACGATGCCACCGGGCTCTGGGGACGCATTCGGAAGTAGGTCCGAGCAGAGCAGAGCGAGAGGACGACCCGCGGATTGAAGGACGGCGGAGCTCCGAACGGGCGGGCTCTCCGTCGGGGCCTCGTCGCCGCGCATGTCTGCGACGCCGAGGACTCGCCGTTGCGCACGAGGAGCGGCGCGTGACCGCGACTCGTTCCGTCACGCAGGCGATTCCATTACGTGCCGTCATACGAAAATGCCAAGGCTCATCTCTTCGTTAACCATCGGCCACCGCAGCGGCCCGTTTCCCACCCCCCCCCCACCTTCTTGTACGTTCGTTGACGTGAGAGCACCGCTGGCCAAGGGGGTGGGGGGGTTCTAAAGGGCAGGCGACCGACGACACGGGGATCAGCGAAGCGGTGCGGCAATCAGCCCGACAAGCCCGGTGAACGAGTTTGGTTTTGGTCGTAACCGCCGCGAGCGACTCTCGGACAGGGCCCGACTCGCCCCCCCCCAAAACCCCCAGTTGAGAGGAATCCCCGTCCACGGCCGCCTCGTTTCACATGATGCACTCATGACTCCAAATAACGATTAATCTCCTCTGTACAGGGAGCTTAAGGCTCATTATGTCTCCATGTTTTTGTGCGACACACACTGTCGACACGGTGTTACGGCGGAAACATCGAGCGCGACTCGCTCAGTGGATTATCTGATATTATACCGCAGGCAGTGCCAAAACCATGAAATCTGTCATATTTTATCCATGACTGTAAAAGAATATGATCCCATCAGCAGCCTTGTAAGAATCTGTCCTGTTTAAGCCTCTAGATTTAATTTACAATATGGATAATTTATTTACCCATACAAGGTAAATTAAAAGAGGGATTATTCCAGATTGAAAGGTTTTAGCCTATTTTCATTAAAATATTAATGTTTAAAGCAGAGAATTTTCTACATTAGGTAAATACCGTATCCCTAATGACACATTTAACAGAAAAAAATGTGTAGACTTTCTTAAATTCTGAATTGTTGTTTAATTTTATGCTGCAGACATTTTGGGAATTAGAATGATGTCTGTGGAATGAGTGACATTTCAATGTTTTTTTTTTAAAATTTATTATTATTTATGTTTCTAATTTCATCAGGAAGAGGGAACTGTAGCACAAGAATTTCACTGTATTTGTCAAGGACACGTTGCGATAAAGCTTTTTATTACGTATTATTGCAATTTTACAACGTTTTCCGCATTGATACAGCTGGGTAATTTTTACTCTATCAGCTCACAGTCAATACCTTGATTAAGGTTCTGCAGTAGGAGTGGGAGTTGAACCTGTGACCTTGCCATTACAAGGCAGCACTCGTACCCCTCCGGTTACGATTTCTAACAAGGAAAATGCAGCGATTGAGACCAAAACCGCTATCGTGACCCTCTTTGGTAATATGCGGCGAAAATTGACACTATTTGTGGTAAATAAGAGTTCAGCCAGCAGAAATAGAGCGCTGTCAGGGAGGCCCTGATGGCACTCGGAGCTGAGAGGTGCCGTGTGACACGCAGCCGGCGGCCGGACATGAAATACACACTGTCAGCCGTACACAAAACCCAACAGGGACCCAACAAGACGCATTAAAGCACAGTAGCGCCGTTCCATTTCTTTTAACATCATTGGTGTGCGGTCGCGGCAGCGCAAGAAGCCATTATGATCGCCGGGCCGGGGCCTCCAGCTCGGCGTCGGACGAGTCGCGCCCGTTTTCGTCAGCTGTCAGAGCCTCGACGGAACGGCGGCGGCTGCAACATGTGGCGGGAAACGAGAAACGGACGCGAGCGCCGCACCCAGATTGCCTGCCGCCCCGGTCGCTCGCGACACCGCGGGTAAGTGGGGTTTGGAATCGCACAGATTGCATGTAGCTCCTATCCTGGGGCGGGGAGAGCGCCGAGGCGCACGTTGAATTATGGGAAATGGGACGTTGGAGGAAGGGCGCTGGGGAGGGTGCTGATTGATTTTTGCACTCTGGTATGAAAAGGTCACTTTGATCAATGCAGTGTAATTGGGGCTGTATTAGGATCATATCGGGTCATTTTACTCTTTAATGGCAAAATATTAAATATTGGGGAGGCTCGAATTGCGGTCGTTAGCATGCACTTTCAATTATGGCTTTTTAATTAATTTGAACCTGACCTGGAGTCAATTACATGTGCCGGGCACAAAAAGCATTCCTGCGCTAACCGCAACCCGCCGTGTCGACGCTCTGGATTACAGGCGACGGGTCGTCCGCCGTGAGATTGATGACACTGCGCCAACGACGCACGTTGTGTTACAGCACCTTTGCACAGACCTACTGTACGCAGCTTCCTGTCCACACCAGAATTTGGAATCACTTCAACATAGGTGACTTACTGTTATGTGAACTCACAACCTTCTGGACACTATTAGCATTTATGAATTTATCTGACACTTTTCTCCAAGGTGACTTACCATGTGAGGTTTGTACACTGAGCTGCTCACAATGATTCACACATTGATACAGCTGGGAAGTGTTTACTGTGTCTGCTCAGGCTAAGTACCTTGCTCAACGGTAGGCAGTGGGATTGGATCCCAGTTCCTTCAAATGCCATGACTTTAACCACTGTGCCACCTTCTGGATACAAGCAAAAATTCCTTAACCATGCTAGTATTTTGATAATTGTCTCTTGGTTTATTTTAGCTTTATCTGTATGCAGACAAAATTAGAGGCACTTATTACTGATCATTTTCATTGTCTGAATGACCCTTTTTAACTCTGAATATGTGATTTTCTTCTTTTTTTATATTGAAAAACTCCAAATTTCCCTTCTATAAGGTTGGAAAGAGCTACTCACAATGCCATCACTCACCTGTAAATATTAAAAGCATTAAACAGATAAATTCACGGATAAATAAAGGGCAACATCATATGAGCACTGAAGAGACACAAAGAAACATGTCTGTATCTCTTTGTCTTTAAAAGTGTATTTTATTTTTGTTACCAATAAAAAAAAAGAGAAAAATTTGATTGCATTTTATTTCCAGCAAGACCTCAAGCAGCAAGTGTTTCTGCTTCTCCCCCCTGCTGCCACAGTCCTGTGAATGTTAGCGATATTAAATGCATAAATTCATAAATAAATACAGAACATCAAATGAACGCTGAGCAGAAGCTCGACTCGGCTTCCTGAGACGACGGGACCCTGAAGATCTTCAGCACGAAGGTCCATGATGGGCGTTAACGAATGCATTTGACACTGTGGAGCACAAAGAGGGCAAGTGGGGGCCTAAAAGCATCCTAATGATGCCTTTGGACTTGTATTCCCTGTAATGACTGGATGAAGATTAATATGCTCTGTATGGATATAATTATACGGCCAAGGACCCATTTGACCCGTCCGGGGGTCTAGGGCTCTTCTGCTTTTCGTTTCAACACACGAATCGATACTTGCACATTTTTACCACTGTTGAGTGAAATTGAGGAAATGAAAATCTGATAATTTTACTCCCGGCGCAGGCCTGCCGTAGGAAGGCCGCTTTCAACTTTGACAGGAAGATCTATTTCCAGTTTTGCAAAAGGAGAATGTCAATTTTTTAAACTCCGCCTCCAATTGATTTTTCCCCCCCTTCCCTCCTTGGAAAGTGTGTCTCCGGCATGGAAAGCACGGAGGCCGTCGGAGGCCCGAGCGGAAACAGCAGACGCCGGCGCTTTACGTCACCGCTCGTTCGTCTTCAATCGCGGGAACGAGTCGCCTGTGAAATCCACGTGAGCGTTTACCGAATATTGAATATTGCCGATAACCGGTTCAAAGACAAAAGAAGAAGGTCTGAGTGCAGGAAAAGGTGCTCCGCATACATGATGTAGTGATACAGGTGTGGAGACGCTGAATATTTCCATTGGATGTAAAAATACCAACAGGATCAAAATCCTCAAATGATGGTTTAGCAGATTAAAAAAAAAAAAATAGGAAATAACGTGGAAAAAAGATCTTAAAACAGAACCAAATCGTGTGGGGTTAAGGGTCATGATTGCCCTGCCCTCATGGATGACGAAAACTGCACACAGTGCTTTCGTTAATAATCATACGCACACACAGACAACAGTAAACATTTCACCATCGATCTTAATTATTACTTTTTGCCGCTTTTCTTTCCCTGTTTCACTGTAAACGGTTTATCCCTGATTGAAGGAGATGAGACTGTTCCGAAGTGCAGCTGTTGACACAGCTATTGAAATGGGTTTTGCTGCAGAGGGAAGGTCAGTTTTATTCCTCCTTTGTGCTGCTCCGTCTCTTTGTCTCACTTCTGCTCTCTTTATGTATGCCTGTAAATTTGCTGGAATTCAATCTGACACATTTGCGCAAGGTGACTTACAATGTCAGATAGTGACCGTTACACTGATTTACCCATTTTCTATAGCAAGCTACTCTTACTGTATCCGTTCAGAATTAGTGCCTTAATCATCGATACAATAGCTGGGATTTGAACCCAAAACTTCCTTATTGTAACGTGACAACTCTAACCACAAGTGAAAGCTCAAAAGTCCAGGAAACATTAATATGTGTGAATGTTTACTCCTCAGATTTTTGCAGCTTCATAGATTAAATTCTGAGAAGGTAAAAAAATTGCAAATGGTTATGGTATTATTTGCTTGCACTCATTCTGAGAGCATAAAACTGTCATCACACTCAAAACACTGAACAGACGAATTTAAAGCATGAATTTCAATTTTTTTATGTGAAGCAGAATATTTAAAATGATAATTTACATACCACTGTATATGTAAATTAACCTCCGAGTAGCACCGATACGTGAGGGTTGGGACCCAGGCGTCGCGACGTAGGGATCTTCCAGATCCGTGACCTTCCTGAACCGTGCTCCGCCAGGCAGCTAAGGGCAAGAAAAGGAGACGGGATGCAATTTTCTTTGAAGTGAGCTGCCCAGCGCTTTATTTAATAAATTTATATGAGATTTTCCCCTCAAAGTCCTGAAAGGAGGGAAGGGGAGAAACCCAGGAGTAATCGAGATGTCTTAATTCCCTGACATAAACATACACACAGATTAATGAAGCCTGCACAGATTCTTTATAAAGGAAAGATTGCTTATCGATCCATATCAAAATTTTCATGCTAATCCCAGTGAAGAGATAGAGTGTCTGGTATCAGAGTTAATAATCTGATTTCTAGGCTGTCCGAGACAATTCGAGCCGCAGTGAACTCTAATCAGTCCCCGTCTGCTCATTTCGGCAGGCCTGCCGTCTCCCGCCGCACGTCCTCTCCCCATGCCACCGGCCCGGACAGTGATTGAACATATGATGTAAACATGTTGACAAATTAAATTTTTACATTTCAGCCAGAATTTGCTGGGGACGCCGGGGGCCAAGGATACAGCAGGTTCGCTTATAGGATTCCATAGGTGTTCCAGGATGCTTTTTTAATTTTTATTTATATATTTATTTTTAACTTGCCTGGTTTTGTCTTTTCTTTGACCTCAGAGTTTGTGCTAATGGCAGTTCAATTTGCAAGTTTCCCTCACTGGGGAGGGCTGGTGATGGACTGGGGGTGGGGTAAGGGGAGTGTTTTCATGGCCTGAGCAGGGTGATCAGCCCCCCTTTTCCACTCTAACATCCATGATGGTTAACTGCTCAGGAAATGCAACTACATCACTTGATTAGGATTTAATTGAATCCAAATGGGATAATGCTAAATTTAAAAATGCCAGATTTTGCATTTCCAGACTAAATTTGCATTCCGTTAGTGGTTGGAGCTGCCACCTTGCACTCGAAGGACTCAGGTTCTAATCTCACCTTCTGCTGTAGTAAGTCTGAGCAAGGTATTTGCCCCAAATTGATACAGTAAAAATCACCCAACTGTATGAATAGCTAAATCATGGTAAATAGCTTAACATTTTATGTTGCTTTCAAGAGAAGCGTCATATAAATGGAAAAATGTAAGTGTAAAGGTGCCTGATTGTGGGATCCTCCCAGGAAACAGAAACATCTGCCTGAACCACTGATGCATCTCTGTTCGGCCGCATCCTCTGCACCTGTTTTCCTCTATTGAACCTTAATGGGGGGCCCGCTTTGTGTCACTGGGCATTTGCATGGTGCAGTAAGGAACGACTCCCTGGGGCAATGGGGTTTATCAGACTTCTCCTTCTCCCCTCCGTTGTGGGCCTTTATACACAGCGAAAAATCAGGATTGAAACACATCTCCAAATTTAGCTGCATTAATGTGGTCTCCACTTGAAACATCTGCTTATTTGGCTCTGAAGGTCAAGGGTTGTGTCACACAGCTGTTGCTTTTCTCTACAACACAACTTACAATGACATTTGTTGCCTTTTTCTCCAGTTTCGTGTTGCAGAGAACAAAAAGGAATAAGTACCTCTGCCAAGGGTCCAGCAGTAGAGTCCTGCCTGAGACTTGAGCCAGCAACCTCCTGGTTTTATGACAGATCTTTATACACTACTTACATCTGTATAACTTCCTCTTACAAATAATGCAAATATGTATGTGTACATGAACTTGCACTGTTCTGAAATTCTATATTATGTGAACCTCGGTGAATTTTACATCTTGCAACATGAAGTTTCCAGTTTTGACACCCCACTCCTGCTGTGGTACCTGTGATCAGGGTACTTAACCTGGTACAGTAAACAATTACCTTGCTGGTATTTTTGCCTATCCATAAGTGATGAAATCAGTGTAAGTAGCTTATAGTACAAACTTCACCTTTTAAGTCAGCTTCGAAAAAAGGAGATAAATTAATAACGTAACTGTACATAACATATTTCTGATGAAAGAGTAAAAGGTGCCATGTCAGCCCAGATGAGCAATTCTTTGCATCTGTCAGTTACCTGTAGTAACAAGTACAGGTCCCAAAATTTTCTGAGGCCAACATGTAGGAAAGAAAAAAGCATACTCACCAGACATCGTCAGGAATTAAATTTTGCTGTAAGACACACGAAAAAAACTGCAAGGTGTAAAATCTGCCCCCTTCACCCCATATGAAGTAAAACCTGCTCCCTCCACTCACTCCCTACTCCTGCTTTTGACTTCAGGAGACTGCTTTGCTTCCTACAAAACACAAACATTGTACAAAAAACCAAACATGGTAGCAAGGAGAGAGAAGAACCCCGTGTTGCTTTAACTTTTCACAGTAATCGATGCCTTCATCTGGATGTTTACGAAAAAAAGTCGATATGAACAAAGAAGACTTGATGATTGACTTTGATTTCCTCCGTGGCGACATCAGCCTCATTTTCCTCCTATATGACATTGATAATTGGTAATGAGCTGTGACAGGACGTGTCTGTGCTGACAAACCCAAACAGCTGCTTCCTCTGTCCTTTTAAACGTGTCATTCTGAGCTCCTCAGACTTACCGCAGTATTTATTTCTTTGGCCGGTGTCTTTTCTTCCCGGAGTGGCAAACCTCTGGGTCCAACGCCATCCTCTAATCTTTCATTTGTACTTTAATTGTTAATTACCAAATTAAAAATCTTCCAACATCTATTTTCATTACCACTGAGTCATTTTAAATATGTTTATTATATCAATATGCTCGTACCACTGTTTAGAAACAAAGTAAGCATAGCTGAAGCGTTGGTGAACAGATATACCCTGAAGGGGTTGGGCTGGAATTGAGTCTCTGTCTTCTCTGTCCCTTCCCATGCACCTCCTGTTCTCTGGTTGATTGCAATAATGAATGATACATAGTAAAGCAAAACTGTTTGAACTGCGGTCCATTTCATTTCTCTGTAATGCCCTTTGGGTACATTAAAGATTCCACACACTGCTTCACACATTCTGCATATTGACAACTAAGCTATCACCTTATGGTTTCTTGTGGCCTTGCAGTGCTCTGAAGATGCACGCATTGATGACTCTTTTTGAGTTTGTGACACCTCGCAAAGGAAAATGTCCAAAATTTAACCACCACAAACCTAGACAGGAGTAAATACCCTATTTCCTTCATTCGTCAACAACACTGATAGTAAGACACACCCTAGATTTAAAAATGCATCTTTGTAAAAAAAAAAAACACCGGCACCACAGGAGGGCGGCATGGTGGCTATTTGGACATGGTTTAGAATCCAGCTCAGTTTGTGTGGGGTTTGCATGAATTTCATCCAGGTTTTCTGGTTTCACCCCACTGTCCAAAGGCATCAGTTTCCATTGACTGGTGACTGTAAGTTTCCTGTAGTGTGTGAATGTGTGAGTGGCTGCCCTGCACTGGACCGGTGTCATGATCAGCGTGTGTCCAGCGTCTTGTCTCGGGTGGCGTCGTGGCGAGCTGGGGCCTATCCCGGGGGTGCGGGGCTTGGGGGTGGGGGGGGGGGGACCCTGGGTGGGATGCCAGTCCATCGCAGGGCACCCCAATCAGGGCTCAAACCCCATACCTGCCACACAGTCCACTGCACCACCACACCACAATCCCGTAGCCTAGCACTCAGTAATTCAGGGATGGGCTTCAGACCGCTGTGACCCTGACAAGGGCAAGCAGTTAATGAAAGTGAGTCAGTGAATAAGCTGACACTACAGAAAATGAATGAAGCAAATCATGAAACTTAATCACCAATGATTTAATATTCAAGCTCTGTATTGCAAAAACTAAAATTTTCAATGTAACAGGTAACGGCCTTTAGCTCTGAAGACTGTCGGTTCAAATCTCACGGACTCCTGTAGTACCTTTGAGTCAAGTACTCACCCTAAAGTGCTCAAGTAGAATTACCCAGCTTAAAGTTGTAAGTCACTTTGGACAAAAGCGTCAGCCAAGTTGATAAAGATGAAACACACTCCGTTGCCCGAATAGGAGTAAGTCCTTGACATATGTGCCATTTCAAGATCCATATTTATTATAGACATCCAATCAGCCTTATTATATTATTTCCGAGATGCCTGGTCATAACGTCTAATGACGACCGCTCCATCTGCTGTACGATAACATTGGATGGCTGCGCTGCCGCAAGGCACTATATTTCTTATTGTCTCAGTCAGTGTGTCTATCAGCCATTATGTTTTATTTACGAAAAGCATTGCTTTATTTACAGAACGTTTGTTTGTGACTCCATTCAGGTTCCTTTTTTATTTAGAATGCCTATCAAGCAATGCCATTCTGATGAAAAAGTGACAGAAAACAGATTGAGAAATAAAAGTGAAATAATAGCGCAACATGAAAATATAATTATAAGACCGTACTGCATTTATATTATTATTCAATGTCAATGTTGTATTACACAAATAAGGTGTGAAATTTGTGAAAAATATAACAAAGCCCTTCCATGTAATGTCGCATTCATGCATGTGGTTTATGTACTATAATATAACTGGGTTTGTGACTTTCGAAAAAGATGATTTACAACGAGGTTATTGGAACCCTGAACCCGGAACCCCGTCGCAACTTTACTGCCTGTACCGTCGTTTAACCAGCACACATCAAACAAGCGGCTGCATACAGAATTGGTAGATTGTACAATTTTTATTTATTTATTCCTCACGTTTTAATCAGTTAATGTCCTGTAATGTGATGGAACAGATGAGTCAAAAGGAGATGTGTTTTAAGGCCCTTTTTGAATACTGAGAGGGATTCAGCAGTTCTGAGTGACAGAAGGTGATCATTTGCACATGATACAGATGTTCATACTGTTGGATACGTTTTACCGCACCATTTCAAGGTAAGTACCTTGAGAAATGGTACTACAGCAGGAGCACGGTTTCGAACCTGGGTCTGGTTCTCGTCACTGGATCACCTGCTGGTTTCAGAGGTGAATTTAGCTACAGGACACAGATTTTTTAAACCCTGAAAGCAACAGGCAGTGATGTAATCAACATTTGTTTAAGACCTGCACAGGACTGGCCAAACTTTAGGCGAGGGGAGGCCATGGCGTTTAAAGGAGGCCATAGTTCTCGCGAGCAGGGAGGGCTACGCAAGTCTGCGCTGCATTCACAATCCGCAGCCGAGGTGTTGGGCTCTTGGCACGACGAGAGAACGGTGCCAACGGAGCGGCCGAATAAACACCATTCATAAGCCGTATCTGTTTGTCGTACCATATAATCAGCAAGAATGGCCTAATTTTTATTGTGCGCTTGGCTTGTCGGCGAGGCCCACATGAGGCTCATCTACATGAGAGGCTTAGAGGTTCGTGCTGGAATCAGAGCGGATTAGCGGGCTGTAATACACTGGGTCAACAGCATGTGTCTAATAATGAGCCAGGTGTTGCGGTGATTGGCCGGCCCGAACGCTAAGACAAAGAGCAAAGGCCTCCCCGCTTCCCACCCTCATTGGTGTCACTTTATTTGTTTGCTCTGCGGATGCGAATGCCTCACTTAGCCAGGAATCTCACACCCCCCACCACCCCCCACGCCCTACCCCTTCGGCCACCTTATCAAGCCGAGTTAAATCTAAAGTGTTCGATCGGGCTGCTGGATTCCGTGTGCATCGAAGTCGTTATATGAAATCGTCGTGTTATTGCCTTGCCTTTCCTTTCCCATCAGGTGAAATCGTGCGGCCGGTTTGTTCACAAACAATTAAAGGTATGAAATTTTAATGAAACTTTTGTTGCCCTTATAAACAATTATTTGAAACTTCTCTCCAAGGTTTCTTGCAATACAATAGTTACAGTGATTTAGCCATCTACACAGCAGGGCAATTTTGACTGTATCAGTTCAGGGTAAGTACTTTGATTATGGGTAACAGAGCAGGAGGTGGGATTGGAACTCAAGACCATGGGATCGTTTACAAACCGGGACCACCATCGTTGGACGTACGAATTTTAGTACCATTAAGGCAAACAACTTGCTTGAACTCGGCAATATTTTAGTTTTTGTTTTTTATGGATTGTCAATACTTTATTGGAACAACGGTAACAATCATAATGATGATGATGATGATGATGATGATAATTATTACTGTTGTCGTTGCTGTTCGACAGGTAACAGAGGCCGTCGCTGACAAATGCAGTCGGAATGATGCGTTTAGTCGCTGTTCCACATGCACGTCGCTTGGTCCTCCAGCGTAATTTCTGTTTCAGGCGTTTAAATCAGCTGTGAGGGTCTCAATCACTGCCGGGGGCCTGACGCCCTGAGACCCCCCGACTTCCGCGCTTGTCAAAACATTTGCAAAATCCCATTTTCTTTTAATAAAGTATAGTTTTGTTGGCCAGATGTATGCTTGAATAAGATGTCATACTCTGTCTCTGTCGGCACACTCGCCCCGCTGATGTTCTTAGGCAGCGAGAAAATTGCCTTATTGAAACGCGTTGCCAGGAGTGACTGCAACGCGCCACTCGGCGCCCGCATTACACACTTGACATATTCAAGACCCCAAAGTGGAAAACTATGAATATAAAGCAATCAGCTTCAGCACCCAGACACCTCAAGTTCCACAACAGGTTCGGTCTTCCGCAGCATCGCGCAATATGATGATGAAGATGTTTTAGCCCAAACTTATTTTTCTATTCTCAGTTTGGACAATTGCACAGCGAGTAGTGCTGCTGTGTCACAGCACCTGGGTGGTGCGAGAGGACATGGGTTTGATCCCTGCTCAGTCTGTCTGGAGTTTGCATGTTCTCCCCATGGGTTTCCTCTGGGTGCTCTGGTTTCCTGCCACACTCCAGAGACATGCTGTTCAGGTTCACCCATAGTGCGTGAGTGACAGAGAGAGTGTGTGTCTTCCACTGATGTATGGATGAGTGACTCAGTGTATCTAGCAGTGTAAGTCACCTTGGTGAATAAGGTGTGTGGGCTGGTGTGTGGGCTTTGGAGAAAAGCATCTGATAAATAAATTAATGTAAATCTTCTTACGTATTTTGCTCCTAGCATATTGCATATGTTTTTACACTTAGATACTTTCAAAATCTTTGAAGTCTTCTACCCATCCACCTATCATGAATAAGAACTTGTACAGGGGAGGGTCATGGTGATCCAGAGACTATCCTGGAAGCAAAGGACTTCAGACAGGGTTCAACTGGGACTGAATGCCAGTCCAACACAGGGTGATCTCTCTCTCTCTCTCTCTCTCTCTCTCTCTCTCTCTCTCTCTCTCACACACACACACCACACACACACACACACACACACACACACACACACACACACACACACGAACACAAACAACAAGGACAGTTTAGCCACCGATCCCTCTGAAACGCATGTCCTTGGACTGCGGGAGGAAACCAGAGCACCTGGTGGAACCCTCACATGCACGGTTTTCAATCAACCTTTCCCACACAGAATGAGCTGGCTCCAAACCCATGTCCAAACACGCAGGCCAGGAAGTGTGAGGCACCAGCGCTGCATCTTAGAGCGCGGACGTATTATTGTGTTCTCCAGCTCTGTAAGCGGAGCGAGAGCAGGACCGGGGAAAAGCACCAGGGCCGCCCTGAAAACCGCTCTCATAAACTATGCAATTTGCAATTAAGGACGAGCGACACACACTTGGGTAATGGAATGTGAGGTGCGGATAATCCCTTTCCTTTGTTTAGCGCAGAGAAACGAGCGCCCCGCCCCCCCGCGCCACCCCCACCCAAACAGCCTCCGTATGCTTAATGAGGCAGCGCCAAGTCGCATTCCCACGCAAACGGCCTGCCGGTCGGCGGAGAGCGCGAGGCCCTGCGACAGCGCCGCGCTAAGCTACCCCAAGAGGCCATTCCCGCTCGTCCTCGGCCTCCGTTTATTTGCCTCTTTCGCTCGGAAAGCGCAACGTGCGCGTTTATTACAATTTCTAACAAAAAGCTAATGCCATTAAACAAATGGGCTCTGGGCAAATTAGCAGGGAATTTAATATTCGTCAGGCAGGCCTATGATATGAGACGCCGTGTTACGAAACATTGAGCCGGAGCATCAGTCGCAGGCCGACGTTTTCATCACGGCTCTCGGGAGAATATTTGTAATTAGTATCATTTGGCTAATACTTCAGGTTAATTAGAATATTTAATTGAATAGCTCTGATCTTCGGAGATGACTATATTATAATCAAATTAGCAGCAGCGCAAGGGCGCCTCTTGTTCGTGGCAGACTGTTGAGTCCCCTAATGGGTATAACGTCATCTGCCACGCGCGTCGGCGGAAGGAGAAAAATCTGTTTCTCGCACTCTCAGATTTTAATGGTCCATTAAAAAAGGAGAAGAAAAGGAAAAAACTCCGCCATCAACACTTGATTATTCCTGAAGAAATCATAAAAAAAGCAGAGGAAAAGGAGAGCACGCTTAGGCCCGTACTTCCCATATGGCGCTTTGGCGCTTTGGGCCCGAACCGTGGGAGACGGTTCTCGCGAGACGTCAGGCGAGCCGAGCGTTCGGCGCCCCGGCCCAAGGTCGCGACCCCACAACCTCGCGGCGCTGACCTAGGCGGAGCTTTAGCGAAGGGTTATGAGGAAACCAGCGAGGGGACGTCATGGCGACACGAATCGATGTTAAAAACCCAACACAAGGTGCAAAGGTGCGTCCACGCGGGACCCGCCGGGTCACGACCGCGACTTGTTATGCGGAGATTTTTGGGGAAAATGCGTTACAAGAACCTGCTTTTGTCCTGTGTCTCATCAGGTACCACTGAAAAGTCGTTCTCACTCAACGGTCTTCATTATAAGTCAGTGTGTCGTCATTTTTTAGAATGTTCTTTATTTATTTATTTATTTATTTTAAATTTTGACCCAGCTATTTTTTTCATTTAGTTTGTATGCCCTGAAAGTAATAATGCACAGGTTGTGATTTAGACACGCACACACACACACACACACACACACTCACACACACGGATAGCCCTCCCTAGGAGGGACGCGAACAACAAATAAAATGAAAACACTAAATATTACAGTGCGTGGAGCAGCGGCTAACAGATGGCAGCTAAATGAATAGAAATTACATATACATTATCCTTGGTTTATGGATCTGCACTAATTAAGTTGATTATAACTCCTACCTTTCTGCCGATCTAATGAAGTGAACGAAGCCATTTAGAGCAAAATGTGTTTATGTCTTAGTTGTCAGTTTCCTCTGCTGAAAACCTGCAGTGATTATTTTTAATAGATCCGTATGTTTTACTACCAATATTTCTCTGCGGTCGTGTTTTATTTCGCGCTTTTATCTGTCCTTGTACAATTCCTTCCTCCCGCCTGCGAATGAGCACTTGTCGGAGACAGGGGCCATATGCTGTGGGGAGAGCCATAAAATATTCGCACTTTGCGAGCTTTCATTCTTTTATTGTTTCTTTCGCACAATTTAAAGTGTGATGACACCTAAATATGACACAGGCAGCGGTGAAGCAAGGGCTGCTTTGGAAGAGGCTCACGAAACACACAAGTGTTTGGTTTCTTCTCTAAAGGGGCGCAAAACGAGCTGTTCTCCTCAGAAACTGTGTAAATCGACACTCGGCCAGCAGGTGGAGTAGCGGTTAGAGCCATTTTCTTCCAGCTGGAAGGCTCTGGGACTCGATACTGCTGAAGTACCCTCAAGCATGGTACTCACCCTGAACTGACACTCTAAAAATTGCCCAGCTGTATAAAGGGGTAAATCAGGGTAAACTGGATATAAATGCGGAGCAGCTGGCGGCACAGTGGTCCGCGCTACTGCCTTCGGGCCCAAAGGTTGCAAGGTTGAATCGTACCTCCGCTTGTTGTACCCTCGGGAAAGGTACTTGCCATGAATTACTCCAGTAAAATTAGCCAGCTGTACAAATGTGTAAAAAACTGTAAGGACCTGAACACAGTAAGTCGCTTGGGAGAGAAGTGTTGGGTAAATGAATGATAAAATAAGTACAAACTGGATACATCAGGGTAGGCACTTTATGGGCAGTTAGTACCGCGGTGCTTAGAGCCGTTGCCTTGTACTTGTAATACACTTACACTCGACTGATACGGTAAAAGTTACCCTGCTGTGCAAGTGAGCAGATAATAAGTTTGTCAAAGAAAAGTTCATTTGTTTTCCCTAAAGCAATTCTGAGTAAGAAGGTAACGCTAAAAATGAATGACGAAAATAAATGATATGATGCAGAATAACATGAAGAATTAAATAAATGCCACACTGTTAGCATCATATAATATAACAAAGTGACAAGTGCAATTTGGATCATGATAAAATATAATCAATATATGGACAAATGTAACTGTATTTTGTCTTTGGCAGTCAGTTTAACTGGTGTTCTTTTAAGATTAATAAGAAAATACATTAAATGATGGTGACTCTGAAAGAGTGCTTTCGCAATAAAGATCATAACGGTGGTGCTCTGTGTCAAAAAAATCCAAATGTGATAGACCGAGTGTTGAGCCACAGCAACAGGTGAAGTCTCTGCAGTTCATGGCACACAGGAGAAACTTCCGGAACATTTCCTGCTCTTGTTAAATACCGCCAGTCTGGGTATGAGTCATTATGCAGTGTAGCACAGAAAGTGGGTTCAAAACCCTCAAGGTGATGTTTCCAACCCCACTGTGTGCAATGCATGCTGGGAGACCTGGACAGTCCCAGACAGCAGAGACCTGCTGTTCGTGGCCTTCAATGTTTTTTAGATATATATAAAATGCATATATGTGTGTGTGTGTGCGTGTGTATGTGTATGTATGTGTATGTACATATACATTTGCCATATATTTAAATATATGGCATAATTTATATATATATATATATGTGGTCTGAATCTCTTCTCTGTGTGTTTGTGTTTGTGTGTAAAGCCAGTTAATTCACATGTTGCAGATCCAGACTGTGTGTCGTATGTGGCTGTCCAAGGTGCTGAAAAATAACAATATTTTTTATCTTTCTTGTCTATATACTGTATATTGATATAAATAAGATTACAGGGAACTCTGTGTGTGTGTGTGTGTGTGTGTGTGTACGGTGTGTGTCTTTATACATGTAGCCGGGTTTCTTCATCATATCTCCTGAAGTGTGCGGAGGAAACTTCTTGCTCTTATCCCACACATTCCTTCCACTTCTGTGCAGCCCTGGCTAATTTCCTCTAGTGTGAACGTCTGCCATCGTGGACCATCCCCATGTCTATGCTGGTCCAGCAATGAGGAGATGTGGGAAACCTCGTCCTTTCGCTCTACTTTTCCTTTCTCAGCCCTCCCTTTGGTCCCCGGTGCGAGTGAGCGAGGGGGGTTAGGGTTGGGCACGCGCTGCGGGGCGGCCCCCCGATGAGATGCACTGCCCACTGTGTGCGAACGTTCGAAAGGACAAATAAATCTGCATAAAATTTGCACAAAATATCAACAGTTGGGTTTTTTCAAGGCCATGTGCTGAGGATGAGTTTGGTTCCTCCCATATTTGTAATTGACATTCATCACATTTCATGTCAAATTGAAACATGGAAATGCCTCATTTTACTGGTTCAATAAATGTGCCGAAGAAGACGGTCCCTCAGCTGGGCTCTAGACAACAGGCACAAAGTGGTTAAAGGCCGTCAGGGAAGTGCATCTACGAAAAAAAGAAATGATTTATTCCCACTTCCTTTATTTCCCAAGTTTACACAACGGCATCCAGGAACGCACTTTTAAATCCCCAGTGGGGCAGCTGCTCTTGGACCAGTGCGAGAGACCTAGTTAGGTAGGTAACTCATGACGTGAGATTCGCACACAGAGTTGCACTGATTTATCCATGTATACAGCAGGGTAAATTCTTACTGCATCAGTTCCAGGGAAATGCTTTGATTGGAAGCAGAGGGATTCGAACGTGGCTCCTTCAAGTTGCAAGGCTCCAGCTCTAACCGGCACGCCTCCCGAAAGACCTGTTGGTCATGGTGGCACGAAGGGACATACAGTATGGGAATGAAAATAATAACGATAATAATAAAGAAAATTCAGCTGGCGGTGATGACAGCGCAGACACGGTTTAAAAAATCAACTCAAGAAGTGAGCGGGACTTTC